>NW_027064817.1:0-24362 GCF_032884065.1 Artemia franciscana
AAATAGTAGATAGACTAGCTAGAATCAAACTTTTTTGTATTCTCATTGATTTTATTGTATAAGATATTATTGTCTATTAAATAGACAATAATATCGGCCACTGCGCGTCTTTTCTAAAATGACGTCTTGCATATGACTCTTGCTTACTAGATTCATAGCTGAAAAAATTTTATTTTTTTTCTAATGACTTTAAAAGTCATTTATTAAACGGAGTCATATGCAAGACGTCATTTTAGAAAAGACGCGCAGTGGCCGATATTATTTTCTATTTCTACCGATATTATATTCTTGCATATGACTCATAGAAATAGTAGATAGACTAGCTAGAATCAAACTTTCACTGCTGAATCTATTAAAAGTTTTATTGATTCTAGCTAGTCTATCTACTATTGATTCTAGCTGGTCTAGAATCAATAGTAAGTTTTTAAAATCAATTAGAATACAAGAAAGTTTAATAAAACTCATAGAAATAAAAATTTATAAAACTTTGATTCTGGAAATTTTCCTCTAGGCCTCTAGGTGGCCGATATTCAAATAGATTTAATAGATTCAGCAGTGAAAGTTTGATTCTAGATTCAAATAGATTTAATAGATTCAGCAGTGAAAGTTTGATTCGTCATTCAAATAGATTTAATTATTGATTCTAGCTAGTCTATCTACTATTGATTCTAGCTGGTCTAGAATCAATAGTAGGTTTTTAAAATCAATTAGAATACAAGAAAGTTTGATTCTAGCTAGTCTATCTACTATTTCTATGAGTCATATGCAAGACGTCATTTTAGAAAAGACGCGCAGTGGCCGATGCAAGACGTCATTTTAGAAAAGACGCGCAGTGGCCGATATAGACTAACCCATTCTCTAGCCGATATTATATATCAAACTGAAATAGTAGATAGACTAGCTAGAATCAAACTTTCACTGTTTCTAGTGAAGGCTTGCGCCATAAAGTTATATCTAGTGAAATTATATCTAGTGAAGGCTTGCGCGATACTATTCTAGCAAATTCGATAATCTATTGTCAATAGAATCAATAGTAGATAGACTAGCTAGAATCAATAAAACTTTTAATAGATTCAGCAGTGAAAGTTTGATTCTAGCTAGTCTATCTACTATTTCTATGAGTCATATGCCAGAATATAATATCGGTAGAAATAGACAATGATATCGGCCACTGCGCGTCTTTTCTAAAATGACGTCTTGCATATGATTCATAGAAATAGTAGATAGACTAGCTATAATAGACAAATAAAACTCATAGAAATAGTAGATAGACTAGCTAGAATCAAACTATCTACTATTCCGATATACAAGATATTATTGTCTATTAAATAGACAATAATATCGGCCACTGCGCGTCTTTTCTAAAATGACGTCTTGCATATGACTCATAGAAATAGTAGATAGACTAGCTAGAATCAAACTTTCTTGTATTCTAATTGATTTTAAAAACTTACTATTGATTCTAAACCAGCTAGAATCAATAGTAGATAGACTAGCTAGAATCAATAAAACTTTTAATAAATTCAGCAGTGAAAGTTTGATTCTATTTCTATGAGTCATACGCATATTCTCATATGCAAGTCCTTGTGCAAAATATTTTGATTCTAGCTAGTCTATCTACTATTTCTATGAGTCATATGCAAGACGTCATTTTAGAAAAGACTTTTTCACTATTCAATAAATAGATTCAAATCTATTTGAATCTAGAATCAAACTTTCTGTTTGATTCTAATAGAATCAATAGAATAGCACTAGTTCGTATGTGACGTCTTGCATATGGTTCTAGAATTCTAATCTATTGATTCTAGACCAGCCAGAATCAATAGTAGATAAACTAGCTAGAATCAATAAAACTTTTAATAGATTCAGCAGTGAAAGCTTGATTCTATTTCTATGAGTCATACGCATATTCTCATATGCAAGTCCATAACTCTGACCTAGTAAGCAAATCCACGAACACCGCCCCGTTTAATAAAACTTCAATAAAACTTTTAATAGATTCAGCAGTGAAAGTTTGATTCTAGCTAGTCTATCTACTATTTCTATGAGTCATATGCAAGACAATAATATCGTAGAAATAGACAATAATATCGGCCACTGCGCGTGTTTTCTAAAATGACGTCTTGCATATGACTCTTGCTTACTAGATTAATAGCTGAAAAAATTTTATTTTTTTTTCTAATGACTTTAAAAGTCATTTATTAAACGGAGTCATATGCAAGACGTCATTTTAGAAAGACGCGCAGTGGCCGATATTATTGTCTATTTCTACCGATATTATATTCTTGCATATGACTCATAGAAATAGTAGATAGACTAGCTAGAATCAAACTTTCACTGCTGAATCTATTAAAAGTTTTATTGATTCTAGCTAGTCTATCTACTATTGATTCTAGCTGGTCTAGAATCAATAGTAAGTTTTTAAAATCAATTAGAATACAAGAAAGTTTAATAAAACTCATAGAAATAAAATTTTATAAAACTTTGATTCTGGACATTTTCCTCTAGGCCTCTAGGTGGCCGATATTCAAATAGATTTAATAGATTCAGCAGTGAAAGTTTGATTCTAGATTCAAATAGATTTAATAGATTCAGCAGTGAAAGTTTGATTCGTCATTCAAATAGATTTAATTATTGATTCTAGCTAGTCTATCTACTATTGATTCTAGCTGGTCTAGAATCAATAGTAAGTTTTTAAAATCAATTAGAATACAAGAAAGTTTGATTCTAGCTAGTCTATCTACAATTTCTATGAGTCATATGCAAGACGTCATTCGCTGTATCCTTTTCATCTTTTCATCTAATTGATTTTAAAAATTTACTATTGATTCTAGACCAGCTAGAATCAATAGTAGATATTATATTCTAGAGTTCTAGAATATCTATTAAATCTATTTGAATATCGGCCACCTAGAGGCCTAGAGGAAAATATTTTGCACAAGGCCGCAAGCCTTCACTAGAAACAGTGAAAGTTTGATTCTAGCTAGTCTATCTACTATTTCTATGAGTCATAACAAGACGTCATTTTAGAAAAGACGCGCAGTGGCCGATGCAAGACGTCATTTTAGAAAAGACGCGCAGTGGCCGATATAGACTAACCCATTCTCTAGCCGATATTATATATCAAACTGAAATAATAGATAGACTAGCTAGAATCAAACTTTCACTGTTTCTAGTGAAGGCTTGCGCCATAAAGTTATATCTAGTGAAATTATATCTAGTGAAGGCTTGCGCGATACTATTCTAACAAATTCGATAATCTATTGTCAATAGAATCAATAGTAGATAGACTAGCTAGAATCAATAAAACTTTTAATAGATTCAGCAGTGAAAGTTTGATTCTAGCTAGTCATTCTACTATTTCTATGAGTCATATGCAAGAATATAATATCGGTAGAAATAGACAATAATATCGGCCACCGCGCGTCTTTTCCAAAATGACGTCTTGCATATGACTCATAGAAATAGTAGATAGACTAGCTAGAATAGACAAGTAAAACTCATAGAAGTAGTAGATAGACTAGCTAGAATCAAACTATCTACTATTCCGATATACAAGATATTATTGTCTATTAAATAGACAATAATATCGGCCACTGCGCGTCTTTTCTAAAATGGACGTCTTGCATATGACTCATAGAAATAGTAGATAGACTAGCTAGAATCAAACTTTCTTGTATTCTAATTGATTTTAAAAAACTTACTATTGATTCTAGACCAGCTAGAATCAATAGTAGATAGACTAGCTAGAATCAATAAAACTTTTAATAGATTCAGCAGTGAAAGTTTGATTCTATTTCTATGAGTCATACGCATATTCTCATATGCAAGTCCTTGTGCAAAATATTTTGATTCTAGCTAGTCTATCTACTATTTCTATGAGTCATATGCAAGACGTCATTTTAGAAAAGACTTTTTCACTATTCAATAAATAGATTCAAATCTATTTGAATCTAGAATCAAACTATCTGTTTGATTCTAATAGAATCAATAGAATAGCACTAGTTCGTATGTGACGTCTTGCATATGGTTCTAGAATTCTAATCTATTGATTCTAGACCAGCTAGAATCAATAGTAGATAGACTAGCTAGAATCAATAAAACTTTTAATAGATTCAGCAGTGAAAGTTTGATTCTATTTCTATGAGTCATACGCATATTCTCATATGCAAGTCCATAACTCTGACCTAGTAAGCAAATCCACGAACACCGCCCCGTTTAATAAAACTTCAATAAAACTTTTAATAGATTCAGCAGTGAAAGTTTGATTCTAGCTAGTCTATCTACTATTTCTATGAGTCATATGCAAGACAATAATATCGTAGAAATAGACAATAATATCGGCCACTGCGCGTCTTTTCTAAAATGACGTCTTGCATATGACTCATAGAAATAGTAGATAGACTAGATCTCATTTAGAGATCTAGATGAGTAGATCTCTGACCTAGTAAGCAAATCCACGAACAGAAATAGTAGAAATTGATAAGAAATAGTAGATAGCCTAGCTAGAATCAAACTTTCTTGTATTCTAATTGATTTTATTGTATAAGATATTATTGTCTATTAAATAGACAATAATATCGGCCACTGCGCGTCTTTTCTAAAATGACGTCTTGCATATGACTCTTGCTTACTAGATTCATAGCTGAAAAAATTTATTTTTTTTCTAATGACTTTAAAAGTCATTTATTAAACGGAGTCATATGCAAGACGTCATTTTAGAAAAGACGCGCAGTGGCCGATATTATTGTCTATTTCTACCGATATTATATTCTTGCATATGACTCATAGAAATAGTAGATAGACTAGATAGAATCAAACTTTCACTGCTGAATCTATTAAAAGTTTTATTGATTCTAGCTAGTCTATCTACTATTGATTCTAGCTGGTCTAGAATCAATAGTAAATTTTTAAAATCAATTAGAATACAAGAAAGTTTAATAAAACTCATAGAAATAAAATTTTATAAAACTTTGATTCTGGACATTTTTCCTCTAGGCCTCTAGGTGGCCGATATTCAAATAGATTTAATAGATTCAGCAGTGAAAGTTTGATTCTAGATTCAAATAGATTTAATAGATTCAGCAGTGAAAGTTTGATTCGTCATTCAAATAGATTTAATTATTAATTCTAGCTAGTCTATCTACTATTGATTCTAGCTGGTCTAGAATCAATAGTAAGTTTTTAAAATCAATTAGAATACAAGAAAGTTTGATTCTAGCTAGTCTATCTACTATTTCTATGAGTCATATGCAAGACGTCATTCGCTGTATCCTTTTCATCTTTTCATCTAATTTATTTTAAAAACTTACTATTGATTCTAGACCAGCTAGAATCAATAGTAGATATTATATTCTAGAGTTCTACAATATCTATTAAATCTATTTGAATATCGGCCACCTAGAGGCCTAGAGGAAAATATTTTGCACAAGGCCGCAAGCCTTCACTAGAAACAGTGAAAGTTTTATTCTAGCTAGTCTATCTACTATTTCTATGAGTCATATGCAAGACGTCATTTTAGAAAAGACGCGCAGTGGCCGATGCAAGACGTCATTTTAGAAAAGACGCGCAGTGGCTGATATAGACTAACCCATTCTCTAGCCGATATTATATATCAAACTGAAATAGTAGATAGACTAGCTAGAATCAAACTTTCACTGTTTCTAGTGAAGGCTTGCGCCATAAAGTTATATCTAGTGAAATTATATCTAGTGAAGGCTTGCGCGATAGTATTCTAGCAAATTCGATAATCTATTGTCAATAGAATCAATAGTAGATAGACTAGCTAGAATCAATAAAACTTTTAATAGATTCAGCAGTGAAAGTTTGATTCTAGCTAGTCTATCTACTATTTCTATGAGTCATATGCAAGAATATAATATCGGTAGAAATAGACAATAATATCGGCCACTGCGCGTCTTTTCTAAAATGACGTCTTGCATATGACTCATAGAAATAGTAGATAGACTAGCTAGAATAGACAAATAAAACTCATAGAAATAGTAGATAGACTAGCTAGAATCAAACTATCTACTATTCCGATATACAAGATATTATTGTCTATTAAATAGACAATAATATCGGCCACTGCGCGTCTTTTCTAAAATTGACGTCTTGCATATGACTCATAGAAATAGTAGATAGACTAGCTAGAATCAAACTTTCTTGTATTCTAATTGATTTTAAAAACTTACTATTGATTCTAGACCAGCTAGAATCAATAGTAGATAGACTAGCTAGAATCAATAAAACTTTTAATAGATTCAGCAGTGAAAGTTTGATTCTATTTCTATGAGTCATACGCATATTCTCATATGCAAGTCCTTGTGCAAAATATTTTGATTCTAGCTAGTCTATCTACTATTTCTATGAGTCATATGCAAGACGTCATTTTAGAAAAGACTTTTTCACTATTCAATAAATACATTCAAATCTATTTGAATCTAGAATCAAACTTTCTGTTTGATTCTAATAGAATCAATAGAATAGCACTAGTTCGTATGTGACGTCTTGCATATGGTTCTAGAATTCTAATCTATTGATTCTAGACCAGCTAGAATCAATTGTAGATGGACTAGCTAGAATCAATAAAACTTTTAATAGATTCAGCAGTGAAAGTTTGATTCTATTTCTATGAGTCATACGCATATTCTCATATGCAAATCCATAACTCTGACCTAGTAAGCAAATCCACGAATACCGCCCCGTTTAATAAAACTTCAATAAAACTTTTAATATATTCAGCAGTGAAAGTTTAATTCTAGCTAGTATATCTACTATTTCTATGAGTCATATGCAAGACAATAATATCGTAGAAATAGACAATAATATCGGCCACTGCGCGTCTTTTCTAAAATGACGTCTTGCATATGACTCATAGAAATAGTAGATAGACTAGATCTCATCTAGAGATCTAGATGAGTAGATCTCTGACCTAGTAAGCAAATCCAAGAACAGAAATAGTAGAAATTGATAAGAAATAGTAGATAGACTAGCTAGAATCAAACTTTCTTGTATTCTAAACGATTTTTATTGTATAAGATATTATTGTCTATTAAATAGACAATAATATCGGCCACTGCGCGTCTTTTCTAAAATGACGTCTTGCATATGACTCTTGCTTTCTAGATTCATAGCTGAAATTTTTTTTTTTTCTAATGACTTTAAAAGTCATTTATTAAACGGAGTCATATGCAAGACGTCATTTTAGAAAAGACGCGCAGTGGCCGATATTGTTGTCTATTCTACCGATATTATATTCTTGCATATGACTCATAGAAATAGTGATTTTAATTGATTTTAAAAAACTTACTATTGATTCTAGACCAGCTAGAATCAATAGTAGATATTATATTCTAGAGTTCTAGAATATCTATTAAATCTATTTGAATATCGGCCACCTAGAGGCCTAGAGGAAAATATTTTGCACAAGGCCGCAAGCCTTCACTAGAAACAGTGAAAGTTTGATTCTAGCTAGTCTATCTACTATTTCTATGAGTCATATGCAAGACGTCATTTTAGAAAAGACGCGCAGTGGCCGATGCAAGACGTCATTTTAGAAAAGACGCGGAGTGGCCGATATATACTAACCCATTCTCTAGCCGATATATATATCAAACTGAAATAGTAGATAGACTAGCTAGAATCAAACTTTCACTGTTTCTAGTGAAGGCTTGCGCCATGAAGTTATATCTAGTGAAATTATATCTAGTGAAAGCTTGCGCGATACTATTCTAGCAAATTCGATAATCTATTGTCAATAGAATCAATAGTAGATAGACTAGCTAGAATCAATAAAACTTTTAATAGATTCAGCAGTGAAAGTTTGATTCTAGCTAGTCTATCTACTATTTCTATGAGTCATATGCAAGTATATAATATCGGTAGAAATAGACAATAATATCGGCCACTGCGCGTCTTTTCTAAAATGACGTCTTGCATATGACTCATAGAAATAGTAGATAGACTAGCTAGAATAGACAAATAAAACTCATAGAAATAGTAGATAGACTAGCTAGAATCAAACTATCTACTATTCCGATATACAAGATATTATTGTCTATTAAATAGACAATAATATCGGCCACTGCGCGTCTTTTCTAAAATGACGTCTTGCATATGACTCATAGAAATAGTAGATAGACTAGCTAGAATCAAACTTTCTTGTATTCTAATTGATTTTAAAAACTTACTATTGATTCTAGACCAGCTAGAATCAATATAGATAGACCAGCTAGAATCAATAAAACTTTTAATAGATTCAGCAGTGAAAGTTTGATTCTATTTCTATGAGTCATACGCATATTCTCATATGCAAGTCCTTGTGCAAAATATTTTGATTCTAGCTAGTCTATCTACTATTTCTATGAGTCATATGCAAGACGTCATTTTAGTGAAGACTTTTTCACTATTCAATAAATAGATTCAAATCTATTTGAATCTAGAATCAAACTTTCTGTTTGATTCTAATAGAATCAATAGAATAGCACTAGTTCGTAAGTGACGTCTTGCATATGGTTCTAGAATTCTAATCTATTGATTCTAGACCAGCTAGAATCAATAGTAGATAGACTAGCTAGAATCAATAAAACTTTTAATAGATTCAGCAGTGAAAGTTTGATTCTATTTCTATGAGTCATACGCATATTCTCATATGCAAGTCCATAACTCTGACCTAGTAAGCAAATCCACGAACACCGCCCCGTTTAATAAAACTTCAATAAAACTTTTAATAGATTCAGCAGTGAAAGTTTGATTCTAGCTAGTCTATCTACTATTTCTATGAGTCATATGCAAGACAATAATATCGTAGAAATAGAAAATAATATCGGCACTGCGCGTCTTTTCTAAAATGACGTCTTGCATATGACTCATAGAAATAGTAGATAGACTAGATCTCATCTAGAGATCTAGATGAGTAGATCTCTGACCTAGTAAGCAAATCCACGAACAGAAATAGTAGAAATTGATAAGAAATAGTAGATAGACTAGCTAGAATCAAACTTTCTTGTATTCTAATTGATTTTATTGTATAAGATATTATTGTCTATTAAATAGACAATAATATCGGCCACTGCGCGTCTTTTCTAAAATGACGTCTTGCATATGACTCTTGCTTACTAGATTCATAGCTGAAAAAAATTTTTTTTTTCTAATGACTTTAAAAGTCATTTATTAAACGGAGTCATATGCAAGACGTCATTTTAGAAAAGACGCGCAGTGGCCGATATTATTGTCTATTTCTACCGATATTATATTCTTGCATATGACTCATAGAAATAGTAGATAGACTAGCTAGAATCAAACTTTCACTGCTGAATCTATTAAAAGTTTTATTGATTCTAGCTAGTCTATCTACTATTGATTCTAGCTGGTCAAGAATCAATAGTAAGTTTTTAAAATCAATTAGAATACAAGAAAGTTTAATAAAACTCATAGAAATAAAATTTTATAAAACTTTGATTCTGGACATTTTTCTCTAGGCCTCTAGGTGGCCGATATTCAAATAGATTTAATAGATTCAGCAGTGAAAAGTTTGATTCGTCATTCAAATAGATTTAATTATTGATTCTAGCTAGTCTATCTACTATTGAATCTAGCTGGTCTAGAATCAATAGTAAGTTTTTAAAATCAATTAGAATACAAGAAAGTTTGATTCTAGCTAGTCTATCTACTATTTCTATGAGTCATATGCAAGACGTCATTCGCTGTATCCTTTTCATCTTTTCATCTAATTGATTTTAAAATTTACTATTGATTCTAGACCAGCTAGAATCAATAGTAGATATTATATTCTAGAGTTCTAGAATATCTATTAAATCTATTTGAATATCGGCCACCTAGAGGCCTAGAGGAAAATATTTTGCACAAGGCCGCAAGCCTTCACTAGAAAACAGTGAAAGTTTGATTCTAGCTAGTCTATCTACTATTTCTATGAGTCATATGCAAGACGTCATTTTAGAAAAGACGCGCAGTGGCCGATGCAAGACGTCATTTTAGAAAAGACGCGCAGTGGCCGATATAGACTAACCCATTCTCTAGCCGATATTATATATCAAACTGAAATAGTAGATAGACTAGCTAGAATCAAACTTTCACTGTTTCTAGTGAAGGCTTGCGCCATAATGTTATATCTAGTGAAATTATATCTAGTGAAGGCTTGCGCGATACTATTCTAGCAAATTCGATAATCTATTGTCAATAGAATCAATAGTAGATAGACTAGCTAGAATCAATAAAACTTTTAATAGATTCAGCAGTGAAAGTTTGATTCTAGCTAGTCTATCTACTATTTCTATGAGTCATATGCAAGAATATAATATCGGTAGAAATAGACAATAATATCGGCCACTGCGCGTCTTTTCTAAAATGACCGTCTTGCATATGACTCATTGAAATAGTAGATAGACTAGCTAGAATAGACAAATAAAACTCATAGAAATAGTAGATAGACTAGCTAGAATCAAACTATCTACTATTCCGATATACAAGATATTATTGTCTAATTAAATAGACAATAATATCGGCCACTTGCGCGTCTTTTCAAAAATGACGTCTTGCATATGACTCATAGAAATAGTAGATAGACTAGCTAGAATCAAACTTTCTTGTATTCTAATTGATTTTAAAACTTACTATTGATTCTAGACCAGCTAGAATCAATAGTAGATAGACCAGCTAGAATCAATAAAACTTTTAATAGATTCAGCAGTGGAAAGTTTGATTCTATTTCTATGAGTCATACGCATATTCTCATATGCAAGTCCTTGTGCAAAATATTTTGATTCTAGCTAGTCTATCTACTATTTCTATGAGTCATATGCAAGACGTCATTTTAGAAAAGACTTTTTCACTATTCAATAAATAGATTCAAATCTATTTGAATCTAGAATCAAACTTTCTGTTTGATTCTAATTAGAATCAATAGAATAGCACTAGTTCGTATGTGACGTCTTGCATATGGTTCTAGAATTCTAATCTATTGATTCTAGACCAGCTAGAATCAATAGTAGATAGACTAGCTAGAATCAATAAAACTTTTAATAGATTCAGCAGTGAAAGTTTGATTCTATTTCTATGAGTCATACGCATATTCTCATATGCAAGTCCATAACTCTGACCTAGTAAGCAAATCCACGAACACCGCCCCGTTTAATAAACTTCAATAAAACTTTTAATAGATTCAGCAGTGAAAGTTTGATTCTAGCTAGTCTATCTACTATTTCTATGAGTCATATGCAAGACAATAATATCGTAGAAATAGACAATAATATCGGCCACTGCACGTCTTTTCTAAAATGACGTCTTGCATATGACTCATAGAAATAGTAGATAGACTAGATCTCATCTAGAGATCTAGATGAGTAGATCTCTGACCTAGTAAGCAAATCCACGAACAGAAATAGTAGAAATTGATAAGAAATAGTAGATAGACTAGCTAGAATCAAACTTTCTTGTATTCTAATTGATTTTATTGTATAAGTATATATTGTCTATTAAATAGACAATAATAAGGCCACTGCGCGTCTTTTCTAAAATGACGTCTTGCATATGACTCTTGCTTACTAGATTCATAGCTGAAAATTTTTTTTTTTTTCTAATGACTTTAAAAGTCATTTATTAAACGGAGTCATATGCAAGACGTCATTTTAGAAAAGACGCGCAGTGGCCGATATTAATGTCTATTTCTACCGATATTATATTCTTGCATATGACTCATAGAAATAGTAGATAGACTAGCTAGAATCAAACTTTCACTGCTGAATCTATTAAAAGTTTTATTGATTCTAGCTAGTCTATCTACTATTGATTCTAGCTGGTCAAGAATCAATAGTAAGTTTTTAAAATCAATTAGAATACAAGAAAGTTTAATAAAACTCATAGAAACAAAATTTTATAAAACTTTGATTCTGGACATTTTCCTCTAGGCCTCTAGGTGGCCGATATTCAAATAGATTTAATAGATTCAGCAGTGAAAGTTTGATTCTAGATTCAAATAGATTTAATAGATTCAGCAGTGAAAGTTTGATTCGTCATTCAAATAGATTTAATTATTGATTCTAGCTAGTCTATCTACTATTGATTCTAGCTGGTCTAGAATCAATAGTAAGTTTTTAAAATCAATTAGAATACAAGAAAGTTTGATTCTAGCTAGTCTATCTACTATTTCTATGAGTCATATGCAAGACGTCATTCGATGTATCCTTTTCATCTTTTCATCTAATTGATTTTAAAAACTTACTATTGATTCTAGACCAGCTAGAATCAATAGTAGATATTATATTCTAGAGTTCTAGAATATCTATTAAATCTATTTGAATATCGGCCACCTAGAGGCCTAGAGGAAAATATTTTGCACAAGGCTGCAAGCCTTCACTAGAAACAGTGAAAGTTTGATTCTAGCTAGTCTATCTACTATTTCTATGAGTCATATGCAAGACGTCATTTTAGAAAAGACGCGCAGTGGCCGATGCAAGACGTCATTTTAGAAAAGACGCGCAGTGGCCGATATAGACTAACCCATTCTCTAGCCGATATTATATATCAAACTGAAATAGTAGATAGACTAGCTAGAATCAAACTTTCACTGTTTCTAGTGAAGGCTTGCGCCATAAAGTTATATCTAGTGAAATTATATCTAGTGAAGGCTTGCGCGATACTATTCTAGCAAATTCGATAATCTATTATCAATAGAATCAATAGTAGATAGACTAGCTAGAATCAATAAAACTTTAAATAGATTCAGCAGTGAAAGTTTGATTCTAGCTAGTCTATCTACTATTTCTATGAGTCATATGCAAGAATATAATATCGGTAGAAATAGACAATAATATCGGCCACTGCGCGTCTTTTCTAAAATGACGTCTTGCATATGACTCATAGAAATAGTAGATAGACTAGCTAGAATAGACAAATAAAACTCATAGAAATAGTAGATAGACTAGCTAGAATCAAACTATCTACTATTCCGATATACAAGATATTATTGTCTATTAAATAGACAATAATATCGGCCACTGCGCGTCTTTTCTAAAATGACGTCTTGCATATGACTCATAGAAATAGTAGATAGACTAGCTAGAATCAAACTTTCTTGTATTCTAATTGATTTTAAAAACTTACTATTGATTCTAGACCAGCTAGAATCAATAGTAGATAGACTAGCTAGAATCAATAAAACTTTTAATAGATTCAGCAGTGAAAGTTTGATTCTATTTCTATGAGTCATACGCATATTCTCATATGCAAGTCCTTGTGCAAAATATTTTGATTCTAGCTAGTCTATCTACTATTTCTATGAGTCATATGCAAGACGTCATTTTAGAAAAGACTTTTTCACTATTCAATAAATAGATTCAAATCTATTTGAATCTAGAATCAAACTTTCTGTTTGATTCTAATAGAATCAATAGAATAGCACTAGTTCGTATGTGACGTCTTGCATATGGTTCTAGAATTCTAATCTATTGATTCTAGACAAGCTAGAATCAATAGTAGATAGACTAGCTAGAATCAATAAAACTTTTAATAGATTCAGCAGTGAAAGTTTGATTCTAATCTATTGTGAAAGTTTGAAAGTTTTCAGTGAAAGTTTGATAATTAAATCTATTTGAATGACAAATCAAACTTTCACTGCTGAATCTATTAAACCTATTTGAATCTAGAATCAAACTTTCACTGCTGAATCTATTAAATCTATTTGAATATCGGCCACCTAGAGGCCTAGAGGAAAATGTCCAGAATCAAAGTTTTATAAAATTTTATTTCTATGAGTTTTATTAAACTTTCTTGTATTCTAATTGATTTTAAAAACTTACTATTGATTCTAGACCAGCTAGAATCAATAGTAGATAGACTAGCTAGAATCAATAAAACTTTTAATAGATTCAGCAGTGAAAGTTTGATTCTAGCTAGTCTATCTACTATTTCTATGAGTCAGATGCAAGAATATAATATCGGTAGAAATAGACATTAATATCGGCCACTGCGCGTCTTTTTTAAAATGACGTCTTGCATATGACTCCGTTTAATAAATGACTTTTAAAGTCATTAGAAAAAAAAATAAAATTTTTTCAGCTATGAATCTAGTAAGCAAGAGTCATATGCAAGACGTCATTTTAGAAAAGACGCGCAGTGGCCGATATTATTGTCTATTTAATAGACAATAATATCTTATACAATAAAATCAATTAGAATACAAGAAAGTTTGATTCTAGCTAGTCTATCTACTATTTCTTATCAATTTCTACTATTTCTGTTCGTGGATTTGCTTACTAGGTCAGAGATCTACTCATCTAGA
This sequence comes from Artemia franciscana, assembly GCF_032884065.1. Classification (NCBI taxonomy): domain Eukaryota; kingdom Metazoa; phylum Arthropoda; class Branchiopoda; order Anostraca; family Artemiidae; genus Artemia; species Artemia franciscana. The sequence goes on from NW_027064817.1 coordinate 14,300, forward strand.
TCTCTAGATGAGATCTAGTCTATCTACTATTTCTATGAGTCATATGCAAGACATCATTTTAGAAAAGACGCGCAGTGGCCGATATTATTGTCTATTTCTACGATATTATTGTCTTGCATATGACTCATAGAAATAGTAGATAGACTAGCTAGAATCAAACTTTCACTGCTGAATCTATTAAAAGTTTTATTGAAGTTTTATTAAACGGGGCGGTGTTCGTGGATTTGCTTACTAGGTCAGAGTTATGGACTTGCATATGAGAATATGCGTATGACTCATAGAAATAGAATCAAACTTTCACTGCTGAATCTATTAAAAGTTTTATTGATTCTTGCTAGTCTATCTACTATTGATTCTAGCTGGTCTAGAATCAATAGATTAGAATTCTAGAACCATATGCAAGACGTCATTTTAGAAAAGACGCGCAGTGGCCGATATTATTGTCTATTTAATAGACAATAATATCTTGTATATCGGAATAGTAGATAGTTTGATTCTAGCTAGTCTATCTACTATTTCTATGAGTTTTATTTGTCTATTCTAGCTAGTCTATCTACTATTTCTATGAGTCATATGCAAGACGTCATTTTAGAAAAGACGCGCAGTGGCCGATATTATTGTCTATTTCTACTGATATTATATTCTTGCATATGACTCATAGAAATAGTAGATAGACTAGCTAGAATCAAACTTTCACTGCTGAATCTATTAAAAGTTTTATTGATTCTAGCTAGTCTATCTACTATTGATTCTATTGACAATAGATTATCGAATTTGCTAGAATAGTATCGCGCAAGCCTTCACTAGATATAATTTCACTAGATATAACTTTATGGCGCAAGCCTTCACTAGAAACAGTGAAAGTTTGATTCTAGCTAGTCTATCTACTATTTCAGTTTGATATATAATATCGGCTAGAGAATGGGTTAGTCTATATCGGCCACTGCGCGTCTTTTCTAAAATGACGTCTTGCATCGGCCACTGCGCGTTTTTTCTAAAATGACGTCTTGCATATGACTCATAGAAATAGTAGATAGACTAGCTAGAATCAAACTTTCACTGTTTCTAGTGAAGGCTTGCGGCCTTGTGCAAAATATTTTCCTCTAGGCCTCTAGGTGGCCGATATTCAAATAGATTTAATAGATATTCTAGAACTCTAGAATATAATATCTACTATTGATTCTAGCTGGTCTAGAATCAATAGTAAGTTTTTAAAATCAATTAGATGAAAAGATGAAAAGGATACAGCGAATGACGTCTTGCATATGACTCATAGAAATAGCTAGTCTATCTACTATTTCAGTTTGATATATAATATCGGCTAGAGAATGGGTTAGTCTATATCGGCCACTGCGCGTCCTTTTCTAAAATGACGTCTTGAATCGGCCACTGCGCGTCTTTTCTAAAATTACGTCTTGCATATGACTCATAGAAATAGTAGATAGACTAGCTAGAATCAAACTTTCACTGTTTCTAGTGAAGGCTTGCGGCCTTGTGCAAAATATTTTCCTCAAGGCCTCTAGGTGGCCGATATTCAAATAGATTTAATAGATATTCTAGAACTCTAGAATATAATATCTACTATTGATTCTAGCTGGTCTAGAATCAATAGTAAGTTTTTAAAATCAATTAGATGAAAAGATGAAAAGGATACAGCGAATGACATAGAAATAGTAGATAGACTAGCTAGAATCAAAATATTTTGCACAAGGACTTGCATATGAGAATATGCGTATGACTCATAGAAATAGAATCAAACTTTCACTGCTGAATCTATTAAAAGTTTTATTGATTCTAGCTAGTCTATCTACTATTGATTCTAGCTGGTCTAGAATCAATAGTAAGTTTTTAAAATCAATTAGAATACAAGAAAGTTTTATTCTAGCTAGTCTATCTACTATTTCTATGAGTCATATGCAAGACGTCATTTTAGAAAAGACACGCAGTGGGCGATATTATTGTCTATTTAATAGACAATAATATCTTGTATATCGGAATAGTAGATAGTTTGATTCTAGCTAGTCTATCTACTATTTCTATGAGTTTTATTTGTCTATTCTAGCTAGTCTATCTACTATTTCTATGAGTCATATGCAAGACGTCATTTTAGAAAAGACGCGCAGTGGGCCGATATTATTGTCTATTTCTACCGATATTATATTCTTGCATATGACTCATAGAAATAGAATCAAACTTTCACTGCTGAATCTATTAAAAGTTTTATTGATTCTAGCTAGTCTATCTACTATTGATTCTATTGACAATAGATTATCGAATTTGCTAGAATAGTATCGCGCAAGCCTTCACTAGATATAATTTTCACTAGATATAACTTTATGGCGCAAGCCTTCACTAGAAACAGTGAAAGTTTGGTTCTAGAATTCTAATCTATTGATTCTAGACCAGCTAGAATCAATAGTAGATAGACCTAGCTAGAATCAATAAAACTTTTAATAGATTCAGCAGTGAAAGTTTGATTCTATTTCTATGAGTCATACGCATATTCTCATATTCAAGTCCATAACTCTGACCTAGTAAGCAAATTCACGAACACCGCCCCGTTTAATAAAACTTCAATAAAACTTTTAATAGATTCAGCAGTGAAAGTTTGATTCTAGCTAGTCTATCTACTATTTCTATGAGTCATATGCAAGACATAATATCGTAGAAATAGACAATAATATCGGCCACTGCGCGTCTTTTCTAAAATGACGTCTTGCATATGACTCATAGAAATAGTAGATAGACTAGATCTCATCTAGAGATCTAGATGAGTAGATCTCTGACCTAGTAAGCAAATACACGAACAGAAATAGTAGAAATTGATAAGAAATAGTAGATAGACTAGCTAGAATCAAACTTTCTTGTATTCTAATTGATTTTATTGTATAAGATATTATTGTCTATTAAATAGACAATAATATCGGCCACTGCGCGTCTTTTCTAAAATGACGTCTTGCATATGACTCTTACTTACTAGATTCATAGCTGAAAAAATTTTATGTTTTTTCTAATGACTTTAAAAGTCATTTATTAAACGGAGTCATATGCAAGACGTCATTTTAGAAAAGACGCGCAGTGGCCCGATATTATTGTCTATTTCTACCGATATTATATTCTTGCATATGACTCATAGAAATAGTAGATAGACTAGCTAGAATCAAACTTTCACTGCTGAATCTATTAAAAGCTTTATTGATTTTAGCTAGTCTATCTACTATTGATTCTAGCTGGTCTAGAATCAATAGTAAGTTTTTAAAATCAATTAGAATACAAGAAAGTTTAATAAAACTCATAGAAATAAAATTTTATAAGACTTTGATTCTGGATATTTTCCTCTAGGCCTCTAGGTGGCCGATATTCAAAAAGATTTAATAGATTCAGCAGTGAAAGTTTGATTCTAGATTCAAATAGATTTAATAGATTCAGCAGTGAAAGTTTGATTCGTCATTCAAATAGATTTAATTATTGATTCTAGCTAGTCTATCTACTATTGATTCTAGCTGGTCTAGAAACAATAGTAAGTTTTTAAAATCAATTAGAATACAAGAAAGTTTGATTCTAGCTAGTCTATCTACTATTTCTATGAGTCATATGCAAGACGTCATTCGCTGTATCCTTTTCATCTTTTCATCTAATTGATTTTAAAAACTTACTATTGATTCTAGACCAGCTAGAATCAATAGTAGATATTATATTCTAGAGTTCTAGAATATCTATTAAATCTATTTGAATATCGGCCACCTAGAGGCCTAGAGGAAAATATTTTGCACAAGGCCGCAAGCCTTCACTAGAAACAGTGAAAGTTTGATTCTAGCTAGTCTATCTACTATTTCTATGAGTCATATGCAAGACGTCATTTTAGAAAAGACGCGCAGTGGCCGATGCAAGACGTCATTTTAGAAAAAACGCGCAGTGGCCGATATAGACTAACCCATTCTCTAGCCGATATTATATATAAAACTGAAATAGTAGATAGACTAGCTAGAATCAAACTTCACTGTTTCTAGTGAAGGCTTGCGCCATAAAGTTATATCTAGTGAAATTATATCTAGTGAAGGCTTGCGCGATACTATTCTAGCAAATTCGATAATCTATTGTCAATAGAATCAATAGTAGATAGACTAGCTAGAATCAATAAAAATTTTAATAGATTCAGCAGTGAAAGTTTGATTCTAGTTAGTCTATCTACTATTTCTATGAGTCATATGCAAGAATATAATATCGGTAGAAATAGACAATAATATCGGCCACTGCGCGTCTTTTCTAAAATGACGTCTTGCATATGACTCATAGAAATAGTAGATAGACTAGCTAGAATAGACAAATAAAACTCATAGAAATAGTAGATAGACTAGCTAGAATCAAACTATCTACTATTCCGATATACAAGATATTATTGTCTATTAAATAGACAATAATATCGGCCACTGCGCGTCTTTTCTAAAATGACGTCTTGCATATGACTCATAGAAATAGGAGATAGACTAGCTGGAATCAAACTTTCTTGTATTCTAATTGATTTTAAAAACTTACTATTGATTCTAGACCAGCTAGAATCAATAGTAGATAGACTAGCTAGAATCAATAAAACTTTTAATAGATTCAGCAGTGAAAGTTTGATTCTATTTCTATGAGTCATACGCATATTCTCATATGCAAGTCCTTGTGCAAAAATATTTTGATTCTAGCTAGTCTATCTACTATTTCTATGAGTCATATGCAAGACGTCATTTTAGAAAAGACTTTTTCACTATTCAATAAATAGATTCAAATCTATTTGAATCTAGAATCAAACTTTCTGTTTGATTCTAATAGAATCAATAGAATAGCACTAGTTCGTATGTGACGTCTTGCATATGGTTCTAGAATTCTAATCTATTGATTCTAGACCAGCTAGAATCAATAGTAAATAGACTAGCTAGAATCAATAAAACTTTTAATAGATTCAGCAGTGAAAGTTTGATTCTATTTCTATGAGTCATACGCATATTCTCATATGCAAGTCCATAACTCTGACCTAGTAAGCAAATCCACGAACACCGCCCCGTTTAATAAAACTTCAATAAAACTTTTAATAGATTCAGCAGTGAAAGTTTGATTCTAGCTAGTCTATCTACTATTTCTATGAGTCATATGCAAGACAATAATATCGTAGAAATAGACAATAATATCGACCACTGCGCGTCTTTTCTAAAATGACGTCTTGCATATGACTCATAGAAATATTAGATAGACTAGATCTCATCTAGAGATCTAGATGAGTAGATCTCTGACCTAGTAAGCAAATCCGCGAACAAAAATAGTAGAAATTGATAAGAAATAGTAGATAGACTAGCTAGAATCAAACTTTCTTGTATTCTAATTGATTTTATTGTATAAGATATTATTGTCTATTAAATAGACAATAATATCGGCCACTGCGCGTCTTTTCTAAAATGACGTCTTGCATATGACTCATAGAAATAGTAGATAGTCTAGCTAGAATAGACAAATAAAACTCATAGAAATAGTAGATAGACTAGCTAGAATCAAACTATCTACTATTCCGAATTTTTTCAGCATACGTAGCTATTACCCTCGACCACTAAAACTTTTGAAATAGGAAATGAGCCTTTAATCACATTCTTTACCATTTGCAATCATAAAATAGTCTAATATCTTAATTTTTTCAACATACGTAGCTATTACCCCTCGAAAACTAAAACTTTTGAAATAGGAAAAGAGCCTTTAATCACATTCTTTACAATTTGCAATAATAAAATAGTCTAATATCTTCATTTTTTCAACATACGTAGCTATTACCCTCGAAAACTAAAATTTTTGAAATAGGAAAAGAGCCTTTAATCACAGTCTTTACCATGTGCAATCATAAAATTGTCTAATATCTTCATTTTTTCCACAGAAAAAGCTCTTACCCTCGAAAACTAAAACTTTTGAAATAGGAAATGAGCCTTTAATCACATTCTTTACCATTTGAAATCATAAAATAGTCTAATATCTTCATTTTTTCAACATACGTAGCTATTACCCTCGAAAACTAAAACTTTTGAAATAGTAAAAGAGTCTTTAATCACATTCTTTACCATTTGCAATCATAAAATAGTCTAATATCTTTATTTTTTCAACATACATAGCTATTACCCTCGAAGACTAAAACTTTTGAAATGGGGGAAAAGAGCCTTTAATCACATTCTTTACCATGTGCAATCAAAAAATAGTCTAATATCTTCATTTTTTCAACATACGTAGCTATTACCCTCGAAAACTAAAACTTTTAAAATAGGAAAAGAGCCTTTAATCACATTCTTTACCATGTGCAATCATAAAATAGTATAATATCTTCATTTTTTTCAACATACGTAGCTATTACCCTCGAAAACTAAAACTTTTGAAATAGGAAAAGAGCCTTTAATCACATTCTTTACCATTTGTAATCATAAAATAGTCTAATATCTTGATTTTTTCAACATACGTAGCTATTACCCTCGAAAACTAAAACTTTTGAAATAGGAAAAGAGCCTTTAATCACATTCTTTACCATGTGCAATCATAAAATAGTCTAATATCTTCATTTTTTCAACAGACATAGCTATTACCCTCGAAAACTAAAACTTTTGAACTAGGAAAAGAGCCTTTAATCACATTCTTTACCATTTGCAATCATAAAATAGTCTAATATCTTCATTTTTTCAACATACGTAGCTATTACCCTCGAAAACTAAAACTTTTGACATAGGAAAAGAGCCTTTAATCACATTCTTTACCATGTGCAATCATAAAATAGTCTAATATCTTCATTTTTTCAACATACGTAGCTATTACCCTCGAAAACTAAAACTTTTGAAATAGGAAAAGAGCCTTTAATCACATTCTTTACCATGTGCAATCATAAAATTGTCTAATATCTTCATTTTTTCCACAGACAAAGCTCTTAGCCCTCGAAAACTAAAACTTTTGAAATAGGAAAAGAGCCTTTAATCACATTCTTTACCATTTGCAATCCTAAAATAGTCTAGTATCTTCATTTTTTCAACATACGTTGCTATTACCCTCGAAAACTAAAACTTTTGAAATAGCAAAAGAGCCTTTAATCACATTCTTTACCATTTGCAATCATAAAATAGTCTAATATCTTCATTTTTTTCAACATACGTAGCTATTACCCTCGAAAACTAAAACTTTTGAAATAGGAAAAAGAGCCTTTAATCACATTCTTTACCATGTGCAATCCTAAAATTGTCTAATATCTTCATTTTTTCAACATACGTAGCTATTACCCCTCGACCACTAAAACTTTTGAAATAGGAAAAGAGCCTTTAATCACATTCTTTACCATATGCAATCATAAAATTGTCTAATATCTTCATTTTTTTTCCACAGAAAAGCTCTTACCCTCGAAAACTAAAACTTTTGAAATAGGAAATGAGCCTTTTAATCACATTCTTTACCATTTGAAATCATAAAATAGTCTAATATCTTCATTTTTTCAACAAACGTAGCTATTACCCTCGAAAACTAAAACTTTTGAAATAGTAAAAGAGTCTTTAATCACATTCTTTACCATTTGCAATCATAAAATAGTCTAATATCTTTATTTTTTCAACATACATAGCTATTACCCTCGAAGACTAAAACTTTTGAAATAGGAAAAGAGCCTTTAATCACATTCTTTACCATGTGCAATCAAAAAATAGTCTAATATCTTCAATTTTTCAACATACATAGCTATTACCCTCGAAAACTAAATCTTTTGAAATAGGAGAAAAGAGCCTTTAATCACATTCTTTACCATGTGCAATCATAAAATAGTCTAATATCTTCATTTTTTCAACATCCGTAGCTATTACCCTCGAAAACTAAAACTTTTGAAATAGGAAAAGAGCCTTTTAATCACATTCTTTACCATTTGCAATCATAAAATAGTCTAATATCTTCATTTTTTTCAACATACGTAGCTATTACCCTCGAAAACTAAAACTTTTGAAATAGGAAAAGAGCCTTTAATCACATTCTTTACCATATGCAATCATAAAATTGTCTAATATCTTCATTTTTTCAACATGTAGCTATTACCTTCGAAAACTAAAACTTTTGACATAGGAAAAGAGCCTTTAATCACATTCTTTACCATGTGCAATCATAAAATAGTCTAATATCTTCATTTTTTCCACAGACAAAGCTATTACCCTCGAAAACTAAAACTTTTGAACTAGGAAAAGAGCCTTTAATCACATTCTTTACCATTTGCAATCATAAAATAGTCTAATATCTTCATTTTTTCAACATACGTAGCTAGTACCCTCGAAAACTAAAACTTTTGACATAGGAAAAGAGCCTTTAATCACATTCTTTACCATGTGCAATCATAAAATAGTCTAATATCTTCATTTTTTCAACATACGTAGCTATTACCCTCGAAAACTAAAACTTTTGAAATAGGGAAAAGAGCCTTTAATCACATTCTTTACCATGTGCAATCATAAAATTGTCTAATATCTTCATTTTTCCATAGACAAAGCTCTTACCCTCGAAAACTAAAACTTTTGAAATAGGAAAAGAGCCTTTAATCACATTCTTTACCATTTGCAATCATAAAATAGTCTAATATCTTCATTTTTTCAACATAGTCTAATATCTTCATTTTTTCAACATATGTAGCTATTACCCTCGAAAACTAAAACTTTTGAAATAGGAAAAGAGCCTTTAATCACATTCTTTACCCATGTGCAATCATAAAATTGTCTAATATCTTCATTTTTTCCACAGACAAAGCTCTTACCCTCGAAAACTAAAACTTTTGAAATAGGAAAAGAGCCTTTAATCACATTCTTTACCAATTGCAATCCTAAAATAGTCTAGTATCTTCATTTTTTTCAACATACGTAGCTATTACCCTCGAAAACTAAAACTTTTGAAATAGGAAAAGAGCCTTTAATCACATTCTTTACCATGTGCAATCCTAAAATTGTCTAATATCTTCATTTTTTCAACATACGTAGCTATTACCCTCGACCAGTAAAACTTTTGAAATAGGAAAAGAGCCTTTAATCACATTCTTTACCATGTGCAATCATAAAATTGTCTAATATCTTCATTTTTTTCCACAGAAAAAGCTCTTACCCTCGAAAACTAAAACTTTTGAAATAGGAAATGAGCCTTTAAATCACATTCTTTACCATTTGAAATCATAAAATAGTCTAATATCTTCATTTTTTCAACATACGTAGCTATTACCCTCGAAAACTAAAACTTTTGAAATAGTAAAAGAGTCTTTAATCACATTCTTTACCATTTGCAATCATAAAATAGTCTAATATCTTTATTTTTTCAACATACATAGCTATTACCCTCGAAGACTAAAACTTTTGAAATAGGAAAAGAGCCTTTAAACACATTCTTTACCATGTGCAATCAAAAAATAGTCTAATATCTTCATTTTTTCAACATACATAGCTATTACCCTCGAAAACTAAATCTTTTGAAATAGGAAAAGAGCCTTTAATCACATTCTTTACCATGTGCAATCATAAAATAGTCTAATATCTTCATTTTTTCAACATGCGTAGCTATTACCCTCGAAAACTAAAACTTTTGAAATAGGAAAAGAGCCTTTAATCACATTCTTTACCATTTGCAATCATAAAATAGTCTAATATCTTCATTTTTTCAACATACGTAGCTATTACCCTCGAAAACTAAAACTTTTGAAATAGGAAAAGAGCCTTTAATCACATTCTTTACCATGTGCAATCATAAAATTGTCTAATATCTTCATTTTTTCAACATGTAGCTATTACCTTCGAAAACTAAAACTTTTGACATAGGAAAAGAGCCTTTAATCACATTCTTTACCATGTGCAATCATAAAATAGTCTAATATCTTCATTTTTTCCACAGTCAAAGCTATTACCCTCGAAAACTAAAACTTTTGAACTAGGAAAAGAGCCTTTAATCACATTCTTTACCATTTGCAATCATAAAATAGTCTAATATCTTCATTTTTTCAACATACGTAGCTAGTACCCTCGAAAACTAAAACTTTTGACATAGGAAAAGAGCC
>NW_027064818.1:0-24321 GCF_032884065.1 Artemia franciscana
AATGAGTGTTGTTAAGTCATGTTAAGATAGTTAAGATGTTAAGACGTCTAATTCTAATAAAAAGATTGAGTTCCATTGTCAACAGGCTATGTTAAACGTTTATATATATTGAGATTGAGGTCTAATAAGGGTTTCTGACGTCAGATCTAATAAGGTCTTCTTAGACCTTATCTGACGTCAGATAAAAATTGGCTATAACAGAACTTAAGTACAGTGGCTATAAGACCTTATTGACCTATTTAGACTCAATCTTTTTATTCTGGGTTTCTGACGTTAGATCTAATAGACAATTAAGGCTAAGGTAGCCAGGTTTATTGTGTAGATAAGGTAGCCTATTAGGGACTTCACTTGTCAACAGAACTTAAGTACAGTGGCTATAAGACCTTATTGACCTATTTAGACTCAATCTTTTTATTAGAATTAGACTATACAACAACACAATACCCTTATTAGCTTTAATAACCCTTATTAGACCTCAATCTTTTTATTGTGTTTGAAACGTTTAACATTGCTATCAATTTATCACTAATGAGGTCTAATAAGGGTTTCTGACGTCAGATCTAATAGATTTTTTTGACCTATTTAGCCTATTTAGACCTATTTAGCTCTTTCTTTTTTATTAACCCTTATTAGACCTCAATCTTTTTATTGTGTTTGAAACGTTTAACATTGCTATCAATTTATCACTAATGAGGTCTAATAAGGGTTTCTGACGTCAGATCTAATAGATTTTTTTGACCTATTTAGCCTATTTAGACCTATTTAGCTCTTTCTTTTTTATTAACCCTTATTAGACCTCAATCTTTTTATTGTGTTTGAAACGTTTAACATTGCTATCAATTGTGATAGCAAATTATGATTGAGGTCTAATAAGGGTTGACGTCAATATTGTGTACAATTAATTATTAATCTATAAATTATTTTTGACCTCAGATTCTGACGTCAGATTTCTGACGTCAAATCTTTTAAATCTTTTAAATCTTTTTATTGTGTTTGAAACGTTTTCTTAGATAAGGTAGCCTATTAGGGACTTCACTTGTCAACAGAACTTAAGTACAGTGGCTAAAGAGCTAAGATAAGGTAGCCTATTAGGGATATAAATGTTTATTGACCTATTTAGACTCAATCTTTTTATTAGAATTAGACTATACAACAACACAATACCCTTATTAGCTTTAATAACCCTTATTAGACCTCAATCTTTTTATTGTGTTTGAAACGTTTAACATTGCTATCAATTTATCACTAATGAGGTCTAATATGGGTTTCTGACGTCAGATCTAATAGATTTTCTTGATAGCAATGTTAAGATAGCAATGAGGTCTAATCAGAAACCCTTATTAGACCTCAATCTTTTTATTGTGTTTGAAACGTTTAACATTGCTATCAATTGTGATAGCAAATTATGATTGAGGTCTAATAAGGGTCTAATCAGATGTTAAGATAATGAGTGTTGTTAAGTGATGTTAAGATAGTTAAGATGTTAAGACGTCTAATTCTAATAAAAAGATTGAGTTCAATTGTCAACAGGCTATGTTAAACGTTTATATATATTGAGATTGAGGTCTAATAAGGGTTTCTGACGTCAGATCTAATAAGGTCTTCTTAGACCTTATCTGACGTCAGATAAAAATTGACTATAACAGAACTTAAGTACAGTGGCTATAAGACCTTATTGACCTATTTAGACTCAATCTTTTTATTCTGGGTTTCTGACGTCAGATCTAATAGACAATTAAGGCTAAGGTAGCCAGGTTTATTGTGTAGATAAGGTAGCCTATTAGGGACTTCACTTGTCAACAGAACTTAAGTACAGTGGCTATAAGACCTTATTGACCTTTTTAGACTCAATCTTTTTATTAGAATTAGACTATACAACAACACAATACCCTTATTAGCTTTAATAACCCTTATTAGACCTCAATCTTTTTATTGTGTTTGAAACGTTTAACATTGCTATCAATTTATCACTAATGAGGTCTAATAAGGGTTTCTGACGTCAGATCTAATAGATTTTTTTGACCTATTTAACCTATTTAGACCTATTTAGCTCTTTCTTTTTTATTAACCCTTATTAGACCTCAATCTTTTTATTGTGTTTGAAAGGTTTAACATTGCTATCAATTTATCACTAATGAGGTCTAATAAGGGTTTCTGACGTCAGATCTAATAGATTTTTTTGACCTATTTAGCCTATTTAGACCTATTTAGCTCTTTCTTTTTTATTAACCCTTATTAGACCTCAATCTTTTTATTGTGTTTGAAACGTTTAACATTGCTATCAATTGTGATAGCAAATTATGATTGAGGTCTAATAAGGGTTGACGTCAATATTGTGTACAATTAATTATTAATCTATAAATTATTTTTGACCTCAGATTCTGACGTCAGATTTCTGACGTCAAATCTTTTAAATCTTTTAAATCTTTTTATTGTGTTTGAAACGTTTTCTTAGATAAGGTAGCCTATTAGGGACTTCACTTGTCAACAGAACTTAAGTAGAGTGGCTAAAGAGCTAAGATAAGGTAGCCTATTAGGGATATAAATGTTTATTGACCTATTTAGACTCAATCTTTTTATTAGAATTAGACTATACAACAACACAATACCCTTATTAGCTTTAATAACCCTTATTAGACCTCAATCTTTTTATTGTGTTTGAAACGTTTAACATTGCTATCAATTTATCACTAATGAGGTCTAATAAGGGTTTCTGACGTCAGATCTAATAGATTTTCTTGATAGCAATGTTAAGATAGCAATGAGGTCTAATCAGAAACCCTTATTAGACCTCAATCTTTTTATTGTGTTTGAAACGTTTAACATTGCTATCAATTGTGATAGCAAATTATGATTGAGGTCTAATAAGGGTCTAATCAGATGTTAAGATAATAAGTGTTGTTAAGTGATGTTAAGATAGTTAAGATGTTAAGACGTCTAATTCTAATATAAAGATTGAGTTCAATTGTCAACAGGCTATGTTAAACGTTTATATATATTGAGATTGAGGTCTAATAAGGGTTTCTGACGTCAGATCTAATAAGGTCTTCTTAGACCTTATCTGACGTCAGATAAAAATTGGCTATAACAGAACTTAAGTACAGTGGCTATAAGACCTTATTGACCTATTTAGACTCAATCTTTTTATTCTGGGTTTCTGACATCAGATCTAATAGACAATTAAGGCTAAGGTAGCCAGGTTTATTGTGTAGATAAGGTAGCCTATTAGGGACTTCACTTGTCAACAGAACTTAAGTACAGTGGCTATAAGACCTTATTGACCTATTTAGACTCAATCTTTTTATTAGAATTAGACTATACAACAACACAATACCCTTATTAGCTTTAATAACCCTTATTAGACCTCAATCTTTTTATTGTGTTTGAAACGTTTAACATTGCTATCAATTTATCACAGGTCTAATAAGGGTTTCTGACGTCAGATCTAATAGATTTTTTTGACCTATTTAGCCTATTTAGACCTATTTAGCTCTTTCTTTTTTATTAACCCTTATTAGACCTCAATATTTTATTGTGTTTGAAACGTTTAACATTGCTATCAATTGTGATAGCAAATTATGATTGAGGTCTAATAAGGGTTGACGTCAATATTGTGTACAATTAATTATTAATCTATAAATTATTTTTGACCTCAGATTCTGACGTCAGATTTCTGACGTCAAATCTTTTAAATCTTTTAAATCTTTTTATTGTGTTTGAAACGTTTTCTTAGATAAGGTAGCCTATTAGGGACTTCACTTGTCAACAGAACTTAAGTACAGTGGCTAAAGAGTCACTGTAGATAAGGTAGCCTATTAGGCTACCCTTAGAAGATAAGGTAGCCTATTAGGGATATAAATGTTTATTGACCTATTTTGACTCAATCTTTTTATTAGAATTAGACTATACAACAACACAATACCCTTATTAGCTTTAATAACCCTTATTAGACCTCAATCTTTTTATTGTGTTTGAAACGTTTAACATTGCTATCAATTTATCACTAATGAGGTCTAATAAGGGTTTCTGACGTCAGATCTAATAGATTTTCTTGATAGCAATGTTAAGATAGCAATGAGGTCTAATCAGAAACCCTTATTAGACCTCAATCTTTTTATTGTGTTTGAAACGTTTAACATTGCTATCAATTGTGATAGCAAATTATGATTGAGGTCTAATAAGGGTCTAATCAGATGTTAAGATAATGAGTGTTGTTAAGTGATGTTAAGATAGTTAAGATGTTAAGACGTCTAATTCTAATAAAAAGATTGAGTTCAATTGTCAACAGGCTATGTTAACGTTTATATATATTGAGATTGAGGTCTAATAAGGGTTTCTGACGTCAGATCTAATAAGGTCTTCTTAGACCTTATCTGACGTCAGATAAAAATTGGCTATAACAGAACTTAAGTACAGTGGCTATAAGACCTTATTGACCTATGTAGACTCAATATTTTTATTCTGGGTTTCTGACGTCAGATCTAATAGACAATTAAGGCTAAGGTAGCCAGGTTTATTGTGTAGATAAGGTAGCCTATTAGGGACTTCACTTGTCAACAGAACTTAAGTACAGTGGCTATAAGACCTTATTGACCTATTTAGACTCAATCTTTTTATTAGAATTAGACTATACAACAACACAATACCCTTATTAGCTTTAATAACCCTTATTAGACCTCAATCTTTTTATTGTGTTTGAAACGTTTAACATTGCTATCAATTTATCACTAATGAGGTCTAATAAGGGTTTCTGACGTCAGATCTAATAGATTTTTTTGACCTATTTAGCGTATTTAGACCTATTTAGCTCTTCTTTTTTATTAACCCTTATTAGACCTCAATCTTTTTATTGTGTTTGAAACGTTTAACATTGCTATCAATTGTGATAGCAAATTATGATAGAGGTCTAATAAGGGTTGACGTCAATATTGTGTACAATTAATTATTAATCTATAAATTATTTTTGACCTCAGATTCTGACGTCAGATTTCTGACGTCAAATCTTTAATATCTTTTAAATCTTTTTATTGTGTTTGAAACGTTTTCTTAGATAAGGTAGCCTATTAGGGACTTCACTTGTCAACAGAACTTAAGTACAGTGGCTAAAGAGCTAAGATAAGGTAGCCTATTAGGGATATAAATGTTTATTGACCTATTTAGACTCAATCTTTTTATTAGAATTAGACTATACAACAACACAATACCCTTATTAGCTTTAATAACCCTTATTAGACCTCAATCTTTTTATTGTGTTTGAAACGTTTAACATTGCTATCAATTTATCACTAATGAGGTCTAATAAGGGTTTCTGACGTCAGATCTAATAGATTTTCTTGATAGCAATGTTAAGATAGCAATGAGGTCTAATCAGAAACCCTAATTAGACCTCAATCTTTTTATTGTGTTTGAAACGTTTAACATTGCTATCAATTGTGATAGCAAATTATGATTGAGGTCTAATAAGGGTCTAATCAGATGTTAAGATAATGAGTGTTGTTAAGTGATATTAAGATAGTTAAGATGTTAAGACGTCTAATTCTAATAAAAAGATTGAGTTCAATTGTCAACAGGCTATGTTAAACGTTTATATATATTGAGATTGAGGTCTAATAAGGGTTTCTGACGTCAGATCTAATAAGGTCTTCTTAGACCTTATCTGACGTCAGATAAAAATTGGCTATAACAGAACTTAAGTACAGTGGCTATAAGACCTTATTGACCTATTTAGACTCAATCTTTTTATTCTGGGTTTCTGACGTCAGATCTAATAGACAATTAAGGGTAAGGTAGCCAGGTTTAGTGTGTAGATAAGGTAGGCCTATTAGGACTTCACTTGTCAACAGAACTTAAGTACAGTGGCTATAAGACCTTATTGACCTATTTAGACTCAATCTTTTTATTAGAATTAGACTATACAACAACACAAAACCCTTATTAGCTTTAATAACCCTTATTAGACCTCAATCTTTTTATTGTGTTTGAAACGTTTAACATTGCTATCAATTTATCACTAATGAGGTCTAATAAGGGTTTCTGACGTCAGATCTAATAGATTTTTTTGACCTATTAGCCTATTTAGACCAATTTAGCTCTTTCTTTTTTATTAACCCTTATTAGACCTCAATCTTTTTATTGTGTTTGAAACGTTTAACATTGCTATCAATTGTGATAGCAAATTATGATTGAGGTCTAATAAGGGTTGACGTCAATATTGTGTACAATTAATTATTAATCTATAAATTATTTTGACCTCAGATTCTGATGTCAGATTTCTGACGTCAAATCTTTTAAATCTTTTAAATCTTTTTATTGTGTTTGAAACGTTTTCTTAGATAAGGTAGCCTATTAGGGACTTCACTTGTCAACAGAACTTAAGTACAGTGGCTAAAAAGCTAAGATAAGGTAGCCTATTAGGGATATAAATGTTTATTGACCTATTTAGACTCAATCTTTTTATTAGAATTAGACTATACAACAACACAATACCCTTATTAGCCTTAATAACCCTTATTAAACCTCAATCTTTTTATTGTGTTTGAAACGTTTAACATTGCTATTAATTTATCACTAATGAGGTCTAATAAGGGTTTCTGACGTCAGATCTAATAGATTTTCTTGATAGCAATGTTAAGATAGCAATGAGGTCTAATCAGAAACCCTTATTAGACCTCAATCTTTTTATTGTGTTTGAAACGTTTAACATTGCTATCAATTGTGATAGCAAATTATGATTGAGGTCTAATAAGGGTCTAATCAGATATTAAGATAATGAGTGTTGTTAAGTGATGTTAAGATAGTTAAGATGTTAAGACGTCTAATTATAATAAAAAGATTGAGTTCAATTGTCAACAGGCTATGTTAAACGTTTATATATATTGAGATTGAGGTCTAATAAGGGTTTCTGACGTCAGATCTAATAAGGTCTTCTTAGACCTTATCTGACGTCAGATAAAAATTGGCTATAACAGAACTTAAGTACAGTGGCTATAAGACCTTATTGACCTATTTAGACTCAATCTTTTTATTCTGGGTTTCTGACGTCAGATCTAATAGACAATTAAGGCTAAGGTAGCCAGGTTTATTGTGTAGATAAGGTAGCCTATTAGGGACTTCACTTGTCAACAGAACTTAAGTACAGTGGCTATAAGACCTTATTGACCTATTTAGACTCAATCTTTTTATTAGAATTAGACTATACAACAACACAATACCCTTATTAGCTTTAATAACCCTTATTAGACCTCAATCTTTTTATTGTGTTTGAAACGTTTAACATTGCTATCAATTTATCACTAATGAGGTCTAATAAAGTTTCTGACGTCAGATCTAATAGATTTTTTTGACCTATTTAGCCTATTTAGACCTATTTAGCTCTTTCTTTTTTATTAACCCTTATTAGACCTCAATCTTTTTATTGTGTTTGAAACGTTTAACATTGCTATCAATTGTGATAGCAAATTATGATTGAGGTCTAATAAGGGTTGACGTCAATATTGTGTACAATTAATTATTAATCTATAAATTATTTTTGACCTCAGATTCTGACGTCAGATTTCTGACGTCAAATCTTTTAAATCTTTTAAATCTTTTTATTGTGTTTGAAACGTTTTCTTAGATAAGGTAGCCTATTAGGGACTTCACTTGTCAACAGAACTTAAGTACAGTGGCTAAAGAGCTAAGATAAGGTAGCCTATTAGGGATATAAATGTTTATTGACCTATTTAGACTCAATCTTTTATTAGAATTAGACTATACAACAACACAATACCCTTATTAGCCTTAATAACCCTTATTAGACCTCAATCTTTTTATTGTGTTTGAAACGTTTAACATTGCTATCAATTTATCACTAATTAGGTCTAATAAGGGTTTCTGACGTCAGATCTAATAGATTTTCTTGATAGCAATGTTAAGATAGCAATGAGGTCTAATCAGAAACCCTTATTAGACCTCAATCTTTTTATTGTGTTTGAAACGTTTAACATTGCTATCAATTGTGATAGCAAATTATGATTGAGGTCTAATAAGGGTCTAATCAGATGTTAAGATAATGAGTGTTGTTAAGTGATGTTAAGATAGTTAAGATGTTAAGACGTCTAATTCTAATAGAAAGATTGAGTTCAATTGTCAACAGGCTATGTTAAACGTTTATATATATTGAGATTGAGGTCTAATAAGGGTTTCTGACGTCAGATCTAATAAGGTCTTCTTAGACCTTATCTGACGTCAGATAAAAATTCTAATAAAAAGATTGAGTTCAATTGTCAACAGGCTATGTTAAACGTTTATATATATTGAGATTGAGGTCTAATAAGGGTTTCTGACGTCAGATCTAATAAGGTCTTCTTAGACCTTATCTGACGTCAGATAAAAATTGGCTATAACAGAACTTAAGTACAGTGGCTATAAGACCTTATTGACCTATTTAGACTCAATCTTTTTATTCTGGGTTTCTGACGTCAGATCTAATAGACAATTAAGGCTAAGGTAGCCAGGTTTATTGTGTAGATAAGGTAGCCTATTAGGGACTTCACTTGTCAACAGAACTTAAGTACAGTGGCTATAAGACCTTATTGACCTATTTAGACTCAATCTTTTTATTAGAATTAGACTATACAACAACACAATACCCTTATTAGCTTTAATAACCCTTATTAAACCTCAATCTTTTTATTGTCTCTGAAACGTTTAACATTGCTATCAATTTATCACTAGTGAGGTCTAATAAGGGTTTCTGACGTCAGATCTAATAGATTTTTTTGACCTATTTAGCCTATTTAGACCTATTTAGCTCTTTCTTTTTTATTAACCCTTATTAGACCTCAATCTTTTTATTGTGTTTGCAACGTTTAACATTGCTATCAATTGTGATAGCAAATTATGATTGAGGTCTAATAAGGGTTGACGTCAATATTGTGTACAATTAATTATTAATCTATAAATTATTTTTGACCTCAGATTCTGACGTCAGATTTCTGACGTCAAATCTTTTAAATCTTTTAAATCTTTTATTGTGTTTGAAACGTTTTCTTAGATAAGGTAGCCTATTAGGGACTTCACTTGTCAACAGAACTTAAGTACAGTGGCTAAAGAGCTAAGATAAGGTAGCCTTTTAGGGATATAAATGTTTATTGACCTATTTAGACTCAATCTTTTTATTAGAATTAGACTATACAACAACACAATACCCTTATTAGCTTTAATAACCCTTATTAGACCTCAATCTTTTTATTGTGTTTGAAACGTTTAACATTGCTATCAATTTATCACTAATGAGGTCTAATAAGGGTTTCTGACGTCAGATAATAGATTTTTTTGACCTATTTAGCCTATTTAGACCTATTTAGCTCTTTCTTTTTTATTAACCCTTATTAGACCTCAATCTTTTTATTGTGTTTGAAACGTTTAACATTGCTATCAATTGTGATAGCAAATTATGATTGAGGTCTAATAAGGGTTGACGTCAATATTGTGTACAATTAATTATTAATCTATAAATTATTTTTGACCTCAGATTCTGACGTCAGATTTCTGACGTCAAATCTTTTAAATCTTTTAAATCTTTTTATTGTGTTTGAAACGTTTTCTTAGGTAAGGTAGCCTATTAGGGACTTCACTTGTCAACAGAACTTAAGTACAGTGGCTAAAGAGCTAAGATAAGGTAGCCTATTAGGGATATAAATGTTTATTGACCTATTTAGACTCAATCTTTTTATTAGAATTAGACTATACAACAACATAATACCCTTATTAGCTTTAATAACCCTTATTAGACCTCAATCTTTTTATTGTGTTTGAAACGTTTAAACATTGCTATCAATTTATCACTAATGAGGTCTAATAAGGGTTTCTGACGTCAGATCTAATAGATTTTCTTGATAGCAGATCTAATAAGGTCTTCTTAGACCTTATCTGACGTCAGATAAAAATTGGCTATAACAGAACTTAAGTACAGTGGCTATAAGACCTTATTGACCTATTTAGACTCAATCTTTTTATTCTGGGTTTCTGACGTCAGATCTAATAGACAATTAAGGCTAAGGTAGCCAGGTTTATTGTGTAGATAAGGTAGCCTATTAGGGACTTCACTTGTCAACAGAACTTAAGTAAAGTGGCTATAAGACCTTATTGACCTATTTAGACTCAATCTTTTTATTAGAATTAGACTATACAACAACACAATACCCTTATTAGCTTTAATAACCCTATTAGACCTCAATCTTTTTATTGTGTTTGAAACGTTTAACATTGCTATCAATTTATCACTAATGAGGTCTAATAAGGGTTTCTGACGTCAGATCAAATAGAATTTTTTGATCTATTTAGCCTATTTAGACCTATTTAGCTCTTTCTTTTTTATTAACCCTTATTAGACCTCAATCTTTTTATTGTGTTTGAAACGTTTAACATTGCTATCAATTGTGATAGCAAATTATGATTGAGGTCTAATAAGGGTTGACGTCAATATTGTGTACAATTAATTATTAATCTATAAATTATTTTTGACCTCAGATTCTGACGTCAGATTTCTGACGTCAAATCTTTTAAATCTTTTAAATCTTTTTATTGTGTTTGAAACGTTTTCTTAGATAAGGTAGCCTATTAGGGACTTCACTTGTCAACAGAACTTAAGTACAGTGGCTAAAGAGCTAAGATAAGGTTATTTATATTAGGGATATAAATGTTTATTGACCTATTTAGACTCAATCTTTTTATTAGAATTAGACTATACAACAACACAATACCCTTATTAGCTTTAATAACCCTTATTAGACCTCAATCTTTTTATTGTGTTTGAAACGTTTAACATTGCTATCAATTTATCACTAATGAGGTCTAATAAAGGTTTCTGACGTCAGATCTAATAGATTTTCTTGATAGCAATGTTAAGATAGCAATGAGGTCTAATCAGAAACCCTTATTAGACCTCAATCTTTTTATTGTGTTTGAAACTTTTAACATTGCTATCATTGTGATAGCAAATTATGATTGAGGTCTAATAAGGGTCTAATCAGATGTTAAGATAATGAGTGTTGTTAAGTGATGTTAAGATAGTTAAGATGTTAAGACGTCTAATTCTAATAAAAAGATTGAGTTCAATTGTCAACAGGCTATGTTAAACGTTTATATATATTGAGATTGAGGTCTAATAAGGGTTTCTGACGTCAGATCTAATAAGGTCTTCTTAGACCTTATCTGACGTCAGATAAAAATTGGCTATAACAGGACTTAAGTACAGTGGCTATAAGACCTTATTGACCTATTTAGACTCAATCCTTTATTCTGGGTTTCTGACGTCAGATCTAATAGACAATTAAGGCTAAGGTAGCCAGGTTTATTGTGTAGATAAGGTAGCCTATTAGGTACTTCACTTGTCAACAGAACTTAAGTACAGTGGCTATAAGACCTTATTGACCTATTTAGACTCAATCTTTTTATTAGAATTAGACTATACAACAACACAATACCCTTATTAGCTTTAATAACCCTTATTAGACCTCAGTCTTTTTATTGTGTTTGAAACGTTTAACATTGCTATCAATTTATCACTAATGAGGTCTAATAAGGGTTTCTGACGTCAGATCTAATAGATTTTTTTGACCTATTTAGCCTATTTAGACCTATTTAGCTCTTTCTTTTTTATTAACCCTTATTAGACCTCAATCTTTTTATTGTGTTTGAAACATTTAACATTGCTATCAATTGTGATAGCAAATTATGATTGAGGTCTAATAAGGGTTGACGTCAATATTGTGTAGAAATTAATTATTAATCTATAAATTATTTTGACCTCAGATTCTGACGTCAGATTTCTGACGTCAAATCTTTTAAATCTTTTAAATCTTTTTATTGTGTTTGAAACGTTTTCTTAGATAAGGTAGCCTATTAGGGACTTCACTTGTCAACAGAACTTAAGTACAGTGGCTAAAGAGCTAAGATAAGGTAGCCTATTAGGGATATAAATGTTTATTGACCTATTTAGACTCAATCTTTTTATTAGAATTAGACTATACAACAACACAATACCCTTATTAGCTTTAATAACCCTTATTAGACCTCAATCTTTTTATTGTGTTTGAAACGTTTAACATTGCTATCAATTTATCACTAATGAGGTCTAATAAGGGTTTCTGACGTCAGATCTAATAGATTTTCTTGATAGCAATGTTAAGATAGCAATGAGGTCTAATCAGAAACCCTTATTAGACCTCAATCTTTTTATTGTGTTTGAAACGTTTAACATTGCTATCAATTGTGATAGCAAATTATGATTGAGGTCTAATAAGGGTCTAATCAGATGTTAAGATAATGAGTGTTGTTAAGTGATGTTAAGATAGTTAAGATGTTAAGACGTCTAATTCTAATAAAAAGATTGAGTTCAATTGTCAACAGGCTAGGTTAAACGTTTATATATATTGAGATTGAGGTCTAATAAGGGTTTCTGACGTCAGATCTAATAAGGTCTTCTTAGACCTTATCTGACGTCAGATAAAAATTGGCTATAACAGAACTTAAGTACAGTGGCTATAAGACCTTATTGACCTATTTAGACTCAATCTTTTTATTCTGGGTTTCTGACGTCAGATCTAATAGACAATTAAGGCTAAGGTAGCCAGGTTTATTGTGTAGATAAGGTAGCCTATTAGGGACTTCACTTGTCAACAGAACTTAAGTACAGTGGCTATAAGACCTTATTGACCTATTTAGACTCAATCTTTTTATTAGAATTAGACTATACAACAACACAATACCCTTATTAGCTTTAATAACCCTTATTAGACCTCAATCTTTTTATTGTGTTTGAAACGTTTAACATTGCTATCAATTTATCACTAATGAGGTCTAATAAGGGTTTCTGACGTCAGATCTAATAGATTTTTTTGACCTATTTAGCCTATTTAGACCTATTTAGCTCTTTCTTTTTTATTAACCCTTATTAGACCTCAATCTTTTTATTGTGTTTGAAACGTTTAACATTGCTATCAATTGTGATAGCAAATTATGATTGAGGTCTAATAAGGGTTATTAAAGCTAATAAGGGTATTGTGTTGTTGTATAGTCTAATTCTAATAAAAAGATTGAGTCTAAATAGGTCAATAAACATTTATATCCCTAATAGGCTACCTTATCTTAGCTCTTTAGCCACTGTACTTAAGTTCTGTTGACAAGTGAAGTCCCTAATAGGCTACCTTATCTAAGAAAACGTTTCAAACACAATAAAAAGATTTAAAAGATTTAAAAGATTTGACGTCAGAAATCTGACGTCAGAATCTGAGGTCAAAAATAATTTATAGATTAATAATTAATTGTACACAATATTGACGTCAACCCTTATTAGACCTCAATCATAATTTGCTATCACAATTGATAGCAATGTTAAACGTTTCAAACACAATAAAAAGATTTAGGTCTAATAAGGGTTAATAAAAAAGAAAGAGCTAAATAGGTCTAAATAGGCTAAATAGGTCAAAAAAAATCTATTAGATCTGACGTCAGAAACCCTTATTAGACCTCATTAGTGATAAATTGATAGCAATGTTAAACGTTTCAAACACAATAAAAAGATTGAGGTCTAATAAGGGTTATTAAAGCTAATAAGGGTATTGTGTTGTTGTATAGTCTAATTCTAATAAAAAGATTGAGTCTAAATAGGTCAATAAGGTCTTATAGCCACTGTACTTAAGTTCTGTTGACAAGTGAAGTCCCTAATAGGCTACCTTATCTACACAATAAACCTGGCTACCTTAGCCTTAATTGTCTATTAGATCTGACGTCAGAAACCCAGAATAAAAAGATTGAGTCTAAATAGGTCAATAAGGTCTTATAGCCACTGTACTTAAGTTCTGTTATAGCCAATTTTTATCTGACGTCAGATAAGGTCTAAGAAGACCTTATTAGATCTGACGTCAGAAACCCTTATTAGACCTCAATCTCAATATATAGACGTTTAACATAGCCTATAAACGTTTAACATAGCCTGTTGACAATTGAACTCAATCTTTTTATTAGAATTAGACGTCTTAACATCTTAACTATCTTAACATCACTTAACAACACTCATTATCTTAACATCTGATTAGACCCTTACTAGACCTCAATCATAATTTGCTATCACAATTGATAGCAATGTTAAACGTTTCAAACACAATAAAAAGATTGAGGTCTAATATGGGTTTCTGATTAGACCTCATTGCTATCTTAACATTGCTATCAAGAAAATCTATTAGATCTGACGTCAGAAACCCTTATTAGACCTCATTAGTGATAAATTGATAGCAATGTTAAACGTTTCAAACACAATAAAAAGATTGAGGTCTATTAAGGGTTATTAAAGCTAATAAGGGTATTGTGTTGTTGTATAGTCTAATTCTAATAAAAAGATTGAGTCTAAATAGGTCAATAAACATTTATATCCCTAATAGGCTACCTTATCTTAGCTCTTTAGCCACTGTACTTAAGTTCTGTTGACAAGTGAAGTCCCTAATAGGCTACCTTATCTAAGAAAACGTCTTTCAAACACAATAAAAAGATTTAAAAGATTTGACGTCAGAAATCTGACGTCAGAATCTGAGGTCAAAATAATTTATAGATTAATAATTAATTGTACACAATATTGACGTCAACCCTTATTAGACCTCAATCATAATTTGCTATCACAATTGATAGCAATGTTAAACGTTTCAAACACAATAAAAAGATTGAGGTCTAATAAGGGTTAATAAAAAAGAAAGAGCTAAATAGGTCTAAATAGGCTAAATAGGTCAAAAAAATCTATTAGATCTGACGTCAGAAACCCTTATTAGACCTCATTAGTGATAAATTGATAGCAATGTTAAACGTTTCAAACAATAAAAAGATTGAGGTCTAATAAGGGTTATTAAAGCTAATAAGGGTATTGTGTTGTTGTATAGTCTAATTCTAATAAAAAGATTGAGTCTAAATAGGTCAATAAGGTCTTATAGCCACTGTACTTAAGTTCTGTTGACAAGTGAAGTCCCTAATAGGCTACCTTATCTACACAATGAACCTGGCTACCTTAGCCTTATTTGTCTATTAGATCTGACGTCAGAACCCAGAATAAAAAGATTGAGTCTAAATAGGTCAATAAGGTCTTATAGCCACTGTACTTAAGTTCTGTTATAGCCAATTTTTATCGGACGTCAGATAAGGTCTAAGAAGACCTTATTAGATCTGACGTCAGAAACCCTTATTAGACCTCAATCTCAATATATATAAACGTTTAACATAGCCTGTTGACAATTGAACTCAATCTTTTTATTAGAATTAGACGTCTTAACATCTTAACTATCTTAACATCACTTAACAACACTCATTATCTTAACATCTGATTAGACCCTTATTAGACCTCAATCATAATTTGCTATCACAATTGATAGCAATGTTAAACGTTTCAAACACAATAAAAAGATTGAGGTCTAATAAGGGTTTCTGATTAGACCTCATTGCTATCTTAACATTGCTATCAAGAAAATCTATTAGATCTGACGTCAGAAACCCTTATTAGACCTCATTAGTGATAAATTGATAGCAATGTTAAGCGTTTCAAACACAATAAAAAGATTGAGGTCTGATAAGGGTTATTAAAGCTAATAAGGGTATTGTG
Organism: Artemia franciscana; assembly: GCF_032884065.1. Classification (NCBI taxonomy): domain Eukaryota; kingdom Metazoa; phylum Arthropoda; class Branchiopoda; order Anostraca; family Artemiidae; genus Artemia; species Artemia franciscana. Next base: position 15,626 of record NW_027064818.1, read on the forward strand.
TTGTTGTATAGTCTAATTCTAATAAAAAGATAGAGTCTAAATAGGTCAATAAACATTTATATCCCTAATAGGCTACCTTATCTTAGCTCTTTAGCCACTGTACTTAAGTTCTGTTGACAAGTGAAGTCCCTAATAGGCTACCTTATCTAAGAAAACGTTTCAAACACAATAAAAAGATTTAAAATATTTAAAAGATTTGACATCAGAAATCTGACGTCAGAATCTGAGGTCAAAAATAATTTATAGATTAATAATTAATTGTACACAATATTGACGTCAACCCTTATTAGACCTCAATCATAATTTGCTATCACAATTGATAGCAATGTTAAACGTTTCAAACACAATAAAAAGATTGAGGTCTAATAAGGGTTAATAAAAAAAAAAGAGCTAAATAGGTCTAAATAGGCTAAATAGGTCAAAAAAAATCTATTAGATCTGACGTCAGAAACCCTTATTAGACCTCATTAGTGATAAATTGATAGCAATGTTAAACGTTTCAAACACAATAAAAAGATTGAGGTCTAATAAGGGTTATTAAAGCTAATAAGGGTATTGTGTTGTTGTATAGTCTAATTCTAATAAAAAGATTGAGTCTAAATAGGTCAATAAGGTCTTATAGCCACTGTACTTAAGTTCTGTTGACAAGTGAAGTCCCTAATAGGCTATCTTATCTACACAATAAACCTGGCTACCTTAGCCTTAATTGTCTATTAGATCTGACGTCAGAAACCCAGAATAAAAAGATTGAGTCTAAATAGGTCAATAAGGTCTTATAGCCACTGTACTTAAGTTCTGTTATAGCCAATTTTTATCTGACGTCAGATAAGGTCTAGAAGACCTTATTAGATCTGACGTCAAAAACCCTTATTAGACCTCAATCTCAATATATATAAACGTTTAACATAGCCTGTTGACAATTGAACTCAATCTTTTTATTAGAATTAGACGTCTTAACATATTAACTATCTTAAAATCACTTAACAACACTCATTATCTTAACATCTGATTAGACCCTTATTAGACCTCAATCATAATTTGCTATCACAATTGATAGCAATGTTAAACGTTTCAAACACAATAAAAAGATTGAGGTCTAATAAGGGTTTCTGATTAGACCTCATTGCTATCTTAACATTGCTATCAAGAAAATCTATTAGATCTGACGTCAGAAACCCTTATTAGACCTCATTAGTGATAAATTGATAGCAATGTTAAACGTTTCAAACACAATAAAAAGATTGAGGTCTAATAAGGGTTATTAAAGCTAATAAGGGTATTGTGTTGTTGTATAGTCTAATTCTAATAAAAAGATTGAGTCTAATAGGTCAATAAACATTTATATCCCTAATAGGCTACCTTATCTTAGCTCTTTAGCCACTGTACTTAAGTTCTGTTGACAAGTGAAGTCCCTAATAGGCTACCTTATCTAAGAAAACCTTTCAAACACAATAAAAAGATTTAAAAGATTAAAAGATTTGACGTCAGAAATCTGACGTCAGAATCTGAGGTCAAAAATAATTTATAGATTAATAATTAATTGTACACAATATTGACGTCAACCCTTATTAGACCTCAATCATAATTTGCTATCACAATTGATAGCAATGTTAAACGTTTCAAACACAATAAAAAAATTGAGGTCTAATAAGGGTTAATAAAAAAGAAAGAGCTAAATAGGTCTAAATAGGCTAAATAGGTCAAAAAAATCTATTAGATCTGACGTCAGAAACCCTTATTAGACCTCATTAGTGATAAATTGATAGCAATGTTAAACGTTTCAAACACAATAAAAAGATTGAGGTCTAATAAGGGTTATTAAAGCTAATAAGGGTATTGTGTTGTTGTATAGTCTAATTCTAATAAAAAGATTGAGTCTAAATAGGTCAATAAGGTCTTAGAGCCACTGTACTTAAGTTCTGTTGACAAGTGAAGTCCCTAATAGGCTACCTTATCTACACAATAAACCTGGCTACCTTAGCCTTAATTGTCTATTAGATCTGACGTCAGAAACCCAGAATAAAAAGATTGAGTCTAATAGGTCAATAAGGTTTTATAGCCACTGTACTTAAGTTCTGTTATAGCCAATTTTTATCTGACGTCAGATAAGGTCTAAGAAGACCTTATTAGATCTGACGTCAGAAACCCTTATTAGACCTCAATCTCAATATATATAAACGTTTAACATAGCCTGTTGACAATTGAACTCAATCTTTTTATTAGAATTAGACGTCTTAACATGTTAACTATCTTAACATCACTTAACAACACTCATTATCTTAACATCTGATTAGACCCTTATTAGACCTCAATCATAATTTGCTATCACAATTGATAGCAATGTTAAACGTTTCAAACACAATAAAAAGATTGAGGTCTAATAAGGGTTTCTGATTAGACCTCATTGCTATCTTAACATTGCTATCAAGAAAATCTATTAGATCTGACGTCAGAAACCCTTATTAGACCTCATTAGTGATAAATTGATAGCAATATTAAACGTTTCAAGCACAATAAAAAGATTGAGGTCTAATAAGGGTTTATTAAAGCTAATAAGGGTATTGTGTTGTTGTATAGTCTAATTCTAATAAAAAGATTGAGTCTAAATAGGTCAATAAACATTTATATCCCTAATAGGCTACCTTATCTTAGCTCTTTAGCCACTGTACTTAAGTTCTGTTGACAAGTGAAGTCCCTAATAGGCTACCTTATCTAAGAAAACGTTTCAAACACAATAAAAAGATTTAAAAGATTTAAAAGATTTGACGTCAGAAATCTGACGTCAGAATCTGAGGTCAAAAATAATTTATAGATTAATAATTAATTGTACACAATATTGACGTCAACCCTTATTAGACCTCAATCATAATTTGCTATCACAATTGATAGCAATGTTAAACGTTTCAAACACAATAAAAAGATTGAGGTCTAATAAGGGTTAATAAAAAAGAAAGAGCTAAATAGGTCTAAATAGGCTAAATAGGTCAGAAAAATCTATTAGATCTGACGTCAGAAACCCTTATTAGAACTCATTAGTGATAAATTGATAGCAATGTTAAACGTTTAGAACACAATAAAAAGATTGAGGTCTAATAAGGGTTATTAAAGCTAATAAGAGTATTGTGTTGTTGTATAGTCTAATTCTAATAAAAGATTGGGTCTAAATAGGTCAATAAGGTCTTATAGCCACTGTACTTAAGTTCTGTTGACAAGTGAAGTCCCTAATAGGCTACCTTATCTACACAATAAACCTGGCTACCTTAGCCTTAATTGTCTATTAGATCTGACGTCAGAAACCCAGAATAAAAAGTTTGAGTCTAAATAGGTCAATAAGGTCTTATAGCCACTGTACTTAAGTTCTGTTATAGCCAATTTTTATCTGACGTCAGATAAGGTCTAAGAAGACCTTAATAGATCTGACGTCAGAAACCCTTATTAGACCTCAATCTCAATATATAGACGTTTAACATAGCCTATAAACGTTTAACATAGCCTGTTGACAATAGAACTCAATCTTTTTATTAGAATTAGACGTCTTAACATCTTAACTATCTTAACATCACTTAACAACACTCATTATCTTAACATCTGATTAGACCCTTATTAGACCTCAATCATAATTTGCTATCACAATTGATAGCAATGTTAAACGTTTCAAACACAATAAAAAGATTGAGGTCTAATAAGGGTTTCTGATTAGACCTCATTGCTATCTTAACATTGCTATCAAGAAAATCTATTAGATCTGACGTCAGAAACCCTTATTAGACCTCATTAGTGATAAATTGATAGCGATGTTTAAACGTTTCAAACACAATAAAAAGATTGAGGTCTAATAAGGGTTATTAAAGCTAATAAGGGTATTGTGTTGTTGTATAGTCTAATTCTAATAAAAAGATTGAGTCTAAATAGGTCAATAAACATTTATATCCCTAATAGGCTACCTTATCTTAGCTCTTTAGCCACTGTACTTAAGTTCTGTTGACAAGTGAAGTCCCTAATAGGCTACCTTATCTAAGAAAACGTTTCAAACACAATAAAAAGATTTAAAAGATTTGACGTCAGAAATCTGACGTCAGAATCTGAGGTCAAAAATAATTTATAGATTAATAATTAATTGTACACAATATTGACGTCAACCCTTATTAGACCTCAATCATAATTTGCTATCACAATTGATAGCAATGTTAAACGTTTCAAACACAATAAAAAGATTGAGGTCTAATAAGGGTTAATAAAAAAGAAAGAGCAAAATAGGTCTAAATAGGCTAAATAGGTCAAAAAAATCTATTAGATCTGACGTCACAAACCCTTATTAGACCTCATTAGTGATAAATTGATAGCAATGTTAAACGTTTCAAACACAATAAAAAGATTGAGGTCTAATAAGGGTTATTAAAGCTAATAAGGGTATTGTGTTGTTGTATAGTCTAATTCTAATAAAAAGATTGAGTCTAAATAGGTCAATAAGGTCTTATAGCCACTGTACTTAAGTTCTGTTGACAAGTGAAGTCCCTAATAGGCTACCTTATCTACAAAATAAACCTGGCTACCTTAGCCTTAATTGTCTATTAGATCTGACGTCAGAAACCCAGAATAAAAAGATTGAGTCTAAATAGGTCAATAAGGTCTTATAGCCACTGTACTTAAGTTCTGTTATAGCCAATTTTTATCTGACGTCAGATAAGGTCTAAGAAGACCTTATTAGATCTGACGTCGGAAACCCTTATTAGACCTCAATCTCAATATATATAAACGTTTAACATAGCCTGTTGACATTGAACTCAATCTTTTTATTAGAATTAGACGTCTTAACATCTTAACTATCTTAACATCACTTAACAACACTCATTATCTTAATATCTGATTAGACCCTTATTAGACCTCAATCATAATTTGCTATCACAATTGATAGCAATGTTAAACGTTTCAAACACAATAAAAAGATTGAGGTCTAATAAGGGTTTCTGATTAGACCTCATTGCTATCTTAACATTGCTATCAAGAAAATCTATTAGATCTGACGTCAGAAACCCTTATTAGACCTCATTAGTGATAAATTGATAGCAATGTTAAACGTTTCAAACACAATAAAAAGATTGAGGTCTAATAGGGGTTATTAAAGCTAATAAGGGTATTGTGTTGTTGTATAGTCTAATTCTAATAAAAAGATTGAGTCTAAATAGGTCAATAAACATTTATATCCCTAATAGGCTACATATCTTAGCTCTTTAGCCACTGTACTTAAGTTCTGTTGACAAGTGAAGTCCCTAATAGGCTACCTTTTCTAAGAAAACGTTTCAAACACAATAAAAAGATTTAAAAGATTTAAAAGATTTGACGTCAGAAATCTGACGTCAGAATCTGAGGTCAAAAATTATTTATAGATTAATAATTAATTGTACACAATATTGACGTCAACCCTTATTAGACCTCAATCATAATTTGCTATCACAATTGATAGCAATGTTAAACGTTTCAAACACAATAAAAAGATTGAGGTCTAATAAGGGTTAATAAAAAAGAAAGAGCTAAATAGGTCTAAATAGGCTAAATAGGTCAAAAAAATCTATTAGATCTGACGTCAGAAACCCTTATTAGACCTCATTAGTGATAAATTGATAGCAATGTTAAACGTTTCAAACACAATAAAAAGATCGAGGTCTAATAAGGGTTATTAAAGCTAATAAGGGTATTGTGTTGTTGTATAGTCTAATTCTAATAAAAAGATTGAGTCTAAATAGGTCAATAAGGTCTTATAGCCACTGTACTTAAGTTCTGTTGACAAGTGAAGTCCTAATAGGCTACCTTATCTACACAATAAACCTGGCTACCTTAGCCTTAATTGTCTATTAGATCTGACGTCAGAAACCCAGAATAAAAAGATTAAGTCTAAATAGGTCAATAAGGTCTTATAGCCACTGTACTTAAGTTCTGTTATAGCCAATTTTTATCTGACGTCAGATAAGGTCTAAGAAGACCTTATTAGATCTGACGTCAGAAACCCTTATTAGACCTCAATCTCAATATATATAAACGTTTAACATAGCCTGTTGACAATTGAACTCAATCTTTTTATTAGAATTAGACGTCTTAACATCTTAACTATCTTAACATCACTTAACAACATTCAATATCTTAACATCTGATTAGACCCTTATTAGACCTCAATCATAATTTGCTATCACAATTGATAGCAATGTTAAACGTTTCAAACACAATAAAAAGATTGAGGTCTAATAAGGGTTTCTGATTAGACCTCATTGCTATCTTAACATTGCTATCAAGAAAATCTATTAGATCTGACGTCAGAAACACTTATTAGACCTCATTAGTGATAAATTGATAGCAATGTTAAACGTTTCAAACACAATAAAAAGATTGAGGTCTAATAAGGGTTATTAAAGCTAATAAGGGTATTGTGTTGTTGTATAGTCTAATTCTAATAAAAGATTGAGTCTAAATAGGTCAATAAACATTTAAATCCCTAATAGGCTACCTTATCTTAGCTCTTTAGCCACTGTAATTAAGTTCTGTTGACAAGTGAAGTCCCTAATAGGCTACCTTATCTAAGAAAACGTTTCAAACACAATAAAAAGATTTAAAAGATTTAAAAGATTTGACGTCAGAAATCTGACGTCAGAATCTGAGGTCAAAAATAATTTATAGAATAATAATTAATTGTACAAAATATTGACGTCAACCCTTATTAGACCTCAATCATAATTTGCTATCACAATTGATAGCAATGTTAAACGTTTCAAACACAATAAAAAGATTGAGGTCTAATAAGGGTTAATAAAAAAGAAAGAGCTAAATAGGTCTAAATAGGCTAAATAGGTCAAAAAAATCTATTAGATCTGACGTCAGAAACCCTTATTAGACCTCATTAGTGATAAATTGATAGCAATGTTAAACGTTTCAAACACAATAAAAAGATTGAGGTCTAATAAGGGTTATTAAAGCTAATAAGGGTATTGTGTTGTTGTATAGTCTAATTCTAATAAAAAGATTGAGTCTAAATAGGTCAATAAGGTCTTATAGCCACTGTACTTAAGTTCTGTTGACAAGTGAAGTCCCTAATAGGCTACCTTATCTACACAATAAACCTGGCTACCTTAGCCTTAATTGTCTATTAGATCTGACGTCAGAAACCCAGAATAAAAAGATTGAGTCTAAATAGGTCAATAAGGTCTTATAGCCACTGTACTTAAGTTCTGTTATAGCCAATTTTTATCTGACGTCAGATAAGGTCTAAGAAGACCTTATTAGATCTGACGTCAGAAACCCTTATTAGACCTCAATCTCAATATATATAAACGTTTAACATAGCCTGTTGACAATTGAACTCAATCTTTTTATTAGAATTAGACGTCTTAACATGTTAATTATCTTAACATCACTTAACAACACTCATTATCTTAACATCTGATTAGACCCTTATTAGACCTCAATCATAATTTGCTATCACAATTGATAGCAATGTTAAACGTTTCAAACACAATAAAAAGATTGAGGTCTAATAAGGGTTTCTGATTAGACCTCATTGCTATCTTAACATTGCTATCAAGAAAATCTATTAGATCTGACGTCAGAAACCCTTATTAGACCTCATTAGTGATAAATTGATAGCAATATTAAACGTTTCAAACACAATAAAAAGATTGAGGTCTAATAAGGGTTATTAAAGCTAATAAGGGTATTGTGTTGTTGTATAGTCTAATTCTAATAAAAAGATTGAGTCTAAATAGGTCAATAAACATTTATATCCCTAATAGGCTACCTTATCTTAGCTCTTTAGCCACTGTACTTAAGTTCTGTTGACAAGTGAAGTCCCTAATAGGCTACCTTATCTAAGAAAACGTTTCAAACACAATAAAAAGATTTAAAAGATTTAAAAGATTTGACGTCAGAAATCTGACGTCAGAATCTGAGGTCAAAAATAATTTATAGATTAATAATTAATTGTACACAATATTGACGTCAACCCTTATTAGACCTCAATCATAATTTGCTATCACAATTGATAGCAATGTTAAACGTTTCAAACACAATAAAAAGATTGAGGTCTAATAAGGGTTAATAAAAAGGAAGAGCTAAATAGGTCTAAATAGGCTAAATAGGTAAAAAAAATCTATTAGATCTGACGTCAGAAACCCTTATTAGACCTCATTAATGATAAATTGATAGCAATGTTAAACGTTTCAAACACAATAAAAAGATTGAGGTCTAATAAGGGTTATTAAAGCTAATAAGGGTATTGTGTTGTTGTATAGTCTAATTCTAATAAAAAGATTGAGTCTAAATAGGTCAATAAGGTCTTATAGCCACTGTACTTAAGTTCTGTTGACAAGTGAAGTCCCTAATAGGCTACCTTATCTACACAATAAACCTGGCTACCTTAGCCTTAATTGTCTATTAGATCTGACGTCAGAAACCCAGAATAAAAAGATTGAGTCTAAATAGGTCAATAAGGTCTTATAGCCACTGTACTTAGTTCTGTTATAGCCAATTTTTATCTGACGTCAGATAAGGTCTAAGAAGACCTTATTAGATCTGACGTCAGAAACCCTTATTAGACCTCAATCTCAATATATATAAACGTTTAACATAGCCTGTTGACAATTGAACTCAATCTTTTTATTAGAATTAGACGTGTTAACATCTTAACTATCTTAACATCACTTAACAACACT
>NW_027064819.1:0-24358 GCF_032884065.1 Artemia franciscana
TTTTTTCAACATACGTAGCTATTACCCTCGAAAACTAAAACTTTTGCCATAGAAAAAGAGCCTTTAATCACATTCTTTACCATGTGCAATCATAAAATAGTCTAATATCTTCATTTTTCCAACATACGTAGCTATTACCCTCGAAAACTAAACTTTTGACATAGGAAAAGAGCCTTTAATCACATTCTTTACCATTTGCAATCATAAAATAGTCTTATATCTTCATTTTTTCAACATACGTAGCTATTACCCTCGAAAACTAAACTTTTGCCATAGGAAAAGAGACTTTAAGCAAATTCTTTACCATTTGCAATCATAAAATAGTCTAATATCTTCATTTTTTCAACATACGTAGCTATTACCCTCGAAAACTAAAACTTTTGACATAGGAAAAGAGCCTTTAATCACATTCGTTACATTTGCAATTATAAAATAGTCTAATATCTTCATTTTTTCAACGTACGTAGCTATTACCCTCGAAAACTAAAACTTTTGACATAGGAAAAGAGCCTTTAAGCACATTCTTTACCATGTGCAATTATAAAATAGTCTAATATCTTCATTTTTTCAACATACGTAGCTATTACCCTCGAAAACTAAAACTTTTGAAATAGGAAAAGAGCCTTTAAGCACTTTCTTTACCATGTGCAATTATAAAATAGTCTAATATCTTCATTTTTTCAACATACGTAGCTATTACCCTCGAAAACTAAAACTTTTGACATAGGAAAAGAACCTTTAATCACATTCTTTACCATTTGCAATCATAAAATAGTCTAATATCTTCATTTTTCCAACATACGTAGCTATTACCCTCGAAAACTAAAAACTTTTGACATAGGAAAAGAGCCTTTAATCACGTTCTTTACCCATGTGCAATCATAAAATAGTCTAATATCTTCATTTTTTCAACATACGTAGCTATTACCCTCGAAAACTAAAACTTTTGCCATAGAAAAAGAGCCTTTAATCACATTCTTTACCATGTGCAATCATAAAATAGTCTAATATCTTCATTTTTTCAACATACGTAGCTAGTACCCTCGAAAACTAAAACTTTTGCCATAGAAAAGAGCCTTTAATCACATTCTTTACCATGTGCAATCATAAAATAGTCTAATATCTTCATTTTTCCAACATACGTAGCTATTACCCTCGAAAACTAAAACTTTTGACATAGGAAAAGAGCCTTTAATCACATTCTTTACCATGTGCAATCATAAAATAGTCTAATATCTTCATTTTTTCAACATACGTAGCTATTACCCTCGAAAACTAAAACTTTTGACATAGGAAAAGAGCCTTTAATCACATTCTTTACCATGTGCAATCATAAAATAGTCTAATATCTTAACTTTTCCAACATACGTAGCTATTACCCTCGAAAACTAAAACTTTGACAAAGGAAAAGAGCCTTTAATCACATTCGTTACCATTTGCAATTATAAAATAGTCTAATATCTTTATTTTTTCAACATACGTAGCTATTACCCTCGAAAACTAAAACTTTTGACATAGGAAAAAGAGCCTTTAATCACATTCTTTACCATTTGCAATTATAAAATAGTCTAATATCTTCATTTTTTCAACAAACGTAGCTATTACCCTCGAAAACTAAAACTTTTGACATAGGAAAAGAGCCTTTAAGCACATTCTTTACCATGTGCAATTATAAAATAGTCTAATATCTTCATTTTTTCAACATACGTAGCTATTACCCTCGAAAACTAAAACTTTTGACATAGGAAAAGAGCCTTTAATCACATTCTTTACCATTTGCAATCATAAAATAGTCTAATATCTTCATTTTTTCAACATACGTAGCTATTACCCTCGAAAACTAAAACTTTTGAAATAGGAAAAGAGCCTTTAAGCACTTTCTTTACCATGTGCAATTATAAAATAGTCTAATATCTTCATTTTTTCAACATACGTAGCTATTACCCTCGAAAACTAAAACTTTTGACATAGGAAAAGAGCCTTTGATCACATTCTTTACCATTTGCAATCATAAAATAGTCTAATATCTTCATTTTTTTCAACATACGTAGCTATTACCCTCGAAAACTAAAACTTTTGAAATAGGAAAAGAGCCTTTAAGCACTTTCTTTACCATGTGCAATCATAAAATAGTCTAATATCTTCATTTTTTCCACATACGTAGCTTTTACCCTCGAAAACTAAAACTTTTGACATAGGAAAAGAGCCTTTAATCACATTCTTTACCATTTGCAATCATAAATAGTCTAATATCTTCGTTTTTCAAACATACGTAGCTATTACCCTCGAAAACTAAAACTTTTGACATAGGAAAAGAGCCTCTAATCACATTCGTTACCATTTGCAATTATAAAATAGTCTAATATCTTCATTATTTCAACATACGTAGCTATTACCCTCGAAAACTAAAACTTTTGACATAGGAAAAGAGCCTTTAATCACATTCGTTACCATTTGCAATTATAAAATAGTCTAATATGTTCATTTTTTCAACAAACGTAGCTATTACCCTCGAAAACTAAAACTTTTGACATAGGAAAAGAGCCTTTAATCACATTCGTTTCCATTTGCAATTATAAAATAGTCTAATATCTTCATTTTTTCAACATACGTAGCTATTACCCTCGAAAACTAAAACTTTTGACATATGAAAAGAGCCTTTAATCACATTCTTTACCATTTGCAATCATAAAATAGTCTAATATCTTAATTTTTTCAACATACGTAGCTATTACCCTCGAAAACTAAAACTTTTGACATAGGAAAAGAGCCTTTAATCACATTCTTTACCATTTGCAATCATAAAATAGTCTAATATCTTCATTTTTTCAACATACGTAGCTATTACCCTCGAAAACTAAAACTTTTGACATAGGAAAAGAGCCTTTAATCATATTCTTTACCATGTGCAATCATAAAATAGTCTAATATCTTCATTTTTCCAACATACGTAGCTATTACCCTCGAAAACTAAAACTTTTGCCATAGGAAAAGAGCCTTTAAGCATATTCTTCACCTTGTGCAATCATAAAATAGTCTAATATCTTCATTTTTCCAACATACGTAGCTATTACCCTCGAAAACTAAAACTTTTGAAATAGGAAAAGAGCCTTTAATCACATTCTTTACCATTTGCAATCATAAAATAGTCTAATATCTTCATTTTTTCAACATACGTAGCTATTACCCTCGAAACTAAAACTTTTGAAATAGGAAAAGAGCCTTTAAGCACTTTCTTTACATGTGCAATCATAAAATAGTCTAATATCTTCATTTTTTCAACATACGTAGCTATTACCCTCGAAAACTAAAACTTTTGAAATAGGAAAAGAGCCTTTAAGCACTTTCTTTACCATATGCAATCATAAAATAGTCTAATATCTTCATTTTTCCAACATACGTAGCTATTACCTCAAAAACTAAAACTTTTGCATAGGAAAAGAGCCTTTAATCACATTCGTTACCATTTGCAATTATAAAATAGTCTATTATCTTTATTTTTTCAACATACGTAGCTATTACCCTCGAAAACTAAAACTTTTGACATAGGAAAAGAGCCTTTAATCACATTCGTTACCATTTGCAATTATAAAATAGTCTAATATCTTCATTTTTTCAACGTACGTAGCTATTACCCTCGAAACTAAAACTTTTTGACATAGGAAAAGAGCCTTTAAGCACATTTTTTACCATGTGCAATTATAAAATAGTCTAATATCTTCATTTTTTCAACATACGTAGCTATTACCCTCGAAAACTAAGACTTTTGACATAGGAAAAGAGCCTTTAATCACATTCTTTACCATTTGCAATCATAAAATAGTCTAATATCTTCATTTTTTCAACATACGTAGCTATTACCCTCGAAAACTAAAACTTTTGAAATAGGAAAAGAGCCTTTAAGCACTTTTCTTTACCATGTGCAATTATAAAATAGTCTAATATCTTCATTTTTTCAACATACGTAGCTATTACCCTCGAAAACTAAAACTTTTGACATAGGAAAAGAACCTTTAATCACATTCTTTACCATTTGCAATCATAAAATAGTCTAATATCTTCATTTTTTCCACATACGTAGCTATTACCCTCGAAAACTGAAACTTTTGAAATAGGAAAAGAACCTTTAAGCACTTTCTTTACCATGTGCAATCATAAAATAGTCTAATATCTTCATTTTTTCCACATACGTAGCTATTACCCTCGAAAACTAAACTTTTGACATAGGAAAAGAGACTTTAATCACATTCTTTACCATTTGCAATCATAAAATAGTCTAATATCTTCATTTTTCCAACATACGTAGCTATTACCCTCGAAAACTAAAACTTTTGACATAGGAAAAGAGCCTTTAATCACATTCTTTACCATGTGCAATCATAAAATAGTCTAATATCTTCATTTTTTCAACATACGTAGCTATTACCTTCGAAAACTAAAACTTTTGACATAGGAAAAGAGCCTTTAATCACATTCTTTACCATTTGCAATCATAAAATAGTCTAATATCTTCATTTTTTCAACATACGTAGCTATTACCCTCGAAAACTAAAACTTTTGACATAGGAAAAGAGCCTTTAATCATATTCTTTACCATGTGCAATCATAAAATAGTCTAATATCTTCATTTTTCCAACATACGTAGCTATTACCCTCGAAAACTAAAACTTTTGCCATAGGAAAAGAGCCTTTAAGCATATTCTTCACCTTGTGCAATCATAAAATAGTCTAATATCTTCATTTTTCCAACATACGTAGCTATTACCCTCGAAAACTAAAACTTTTGAAATAGGAAAAGAGCCTTTAATCACATTCTTTACCATTTGCAATCATAAAATAGTCTAATATCTTCATTTTTTCAACATACGTAGCTATTACCCTCGAAAACTAAAACTTTTGAAATAGGAAAAGAGCCTTTAAGCACTTTCTTTACCATGTGCAATCATAAAATAGTCTAATATCTTCATTTTTTCAACATACGTAGCTATTACCCTCGAAAACTAAAACTTTTGAAATAGGAAAAGAGCCTTTAAGCACTTTCTTTACCATATGCAATCATAAAATAGTCTAATATCTTCATTTTTCCAACATACGTAGCTATTACCCTCAAAAACTAAAACTTTTGCATAGGAAAAGAGCCTTTAATCACATTCTTTACCATGTGCAATCATAAAATAGTCTAATATCTTCATTTTTCCAACATATGTAGCTATTACCCTCGAAAACTAAAACTTTTGACATAGGAAAAGAGCCTTTAATCACATTCGTTACCATTTGCAATTATAAAATAGTCTATTATCTTTATTTTTTCAACATACGTAGCTATTACCCTCGAAAACTAAAACTTTTGACATAGGAAAAGAGCCTTTAATCACATTCGTTACCATTTGCAATTAGAAAATAGTCTAATATCTTCATTTTTTCAACGTACGTAGCTATTACCCTCGAAAACTAAAACTTTTGACATAGGAAAAGAGCCTTTAAGCACATTTTTTACCATGTGCAATTATAAAATAGTCTAATATCTTCATTTTTTCAACATACGTAGCTATTACCCTCGAAAACTAAAACTTTTGACATAGGAAAAGAGCCTTTAATCACATTCTTTACCATTTGCAATCATAAAATAGTCTAATATCTTCATTTTTTCAACATACGTAGCTATTACCCTCGAAAACTAAAACTTTTGAAATAGGAAAAGAGCCTTTAAGCACTTTCTTTACCATGTGCAATTATAAAATAGTCTAATATCTTCATTTTTTCAACATACGTAGCTATTACCCTCGAAAACTAAAACTTTTGACATAGGAAAAGAACCTTTAATCACATTCTTTACCATTTGCAATCATAAAATAGTCTAATATCTTCATTTTTTCCACATACGTAGCTATTACCCTCGAAAACTGAAACTTTTGAAATAGGAAAAGAACCTTTAAGCACTTTCTTTACCATGTGCAATCATAAAATAGTCTAATATCTTCATTTTTTCCACATACGTAGCTATTACCCTCGAAAACTAAAACTTTTGACATAGGAAAAGAGACTTTAATCACATTACCATTTGCAATCATAAAATAGTCTAATATCTTCATTTTTCCAACATACGTAGCTATTACCCTCGAAAACTAAAACTTTTGACATAGGAAAAGAGCCTTTAATCACATTCTTTACCATGTGCAATCATAAAATAGTCTAATATCTTCATTTTTTCAACATACGTAGCTATTACCCTCGAAAACTAAAACTTTTGCCATAGAAAAAGAGCCTTTAATCACATTCTTTACCATGTGCAATCATAAAATAGTCTAATATCTTCATTTTTCCAACATACGTAGCTATTACCCTCGAAAACTAAAACTTTTGACATAGGAAAAGAGCCTTTAATCACATTCTTTACCATTTGCAATCATAAAATAGTCTTATATCTTCATTTTTTCAACATACGTAGCTATTACCCTCGAAAACTAAAACTTTTGCCATAGGAAAAGAGCCTTTAAGCAAATTCTTTACCATTTGCAATCATAAAATAGTCTAATATCTTCATTTTTTCAACATACGTAGCTATTACCCTCGAAAACTAAAACTTTTGCCATAGGAAAAGAGCCTTTAAGCACTTTCTTTACCATGTGCAATCATAAATAGTCTAATATCTTCATTTTTCTAACATACGTAGCTGTTACCCTCGAAAACTAAAACTTTTGCCATAGGGAAAGAGCCTTTAAGCACATTCTTTACCATGTGCAATTATAAAATAGTCTACTATCCTCATTTTTTCCAACATACGTAGCTATTACCCTCGAAAACTAAAACTTTTGTCATAGGAAAAGAGCCTTTAAGCACATTCTTTACCATGTGCAATTATAAAATAGTCTAATATCTTCATTTTTTCAACATACGTAGCTATTACCCTCGAAAACTAAAACTTTTGACATAGGAAAAGAGCCTTTAATCACATTCTTTACCATTTGCAATCATAAAATAGTCTAATATCTTCATTTTTTCAACATACGTAGCTATTACCCTCGAAAACTAAAACTTTTGACATAGGAATAGAGCCTTTAATCACATTCGTTACCATTTGCAATTATAAAATAGTCTAATATCTTCATTTTTTCAACATACGTAGCTATTACCCTCGAAAACTAAAACTTTTGACATAGGAAAAGAGCCTTTAATCACATTCTTTACCATTTGCAATCATAAAATAGTCTAATATCTTCATTTTTTCAACATACGTAGCTATTACCCTCGAAAACAAAAACTTTTGACATAGGAAAAGAGCCTTTCATCAATTTCTTTACCATGTGCAATCATAAAATAGTCTAATATCTTCATTTTTCCAACATACGTAGCTATTACCCTCGAAAACAAAAACTTTTGAAATAGGAAAAGAGCCTTTAATCACATTCTTTACCATTTGCAATCATAAAATAGTCTAATATCTTCATTTTTTCAACATACGTAGCTATTACCCTCGAAAACTAAAACTTTTGACATAGGAAAAGAGCCTTTAATCACATTCTTTACCATGTGCAATCATAAAATAGTCTAATATTTTCATTTTTTCAACATACGTAGCTATTACCCTCGAAAACTAAAACTTTTGAAATAGGAAAAGAGCCTTTAATCACATTCGTTACCATTTGCAATTATAAAATAGTCTAATATCTTCATTTTTTCAACATACGTAGCTATTACCCTCGAAAACTAAAACTTTCGACATAGGAAAAGAGCCTTTAATCACATTCTTTACCATGTGCAATCATAAAATAGTCTAATATTTTCATTTTTCCAACATACGTTGCTATTACCCTCGAAAACTAAAACTTTTGACAAAGGAAAAGAGCCTTTAATCACATTCGTTACCATTTGCAATTATAAAATAGTCTAATATCTTCATTTTTTCAACATACGTAGCTATTACCCTCGAAAATTAAAACTTTTGACATAGGAAAAGAGCCTTTAATCACATTCTTTACCATTTGCAATCATAAAATAGTCTAATATCTTCATTTTTTCAACATACGTAGCTATTACCCTCGAAAACTAAAACTTTTGACATAGGAAAAGAGCCTTTAATCAATTTCTTTACCATGTGCAATCAAAAATAGTCTAATATCTTCATTTTTCCAACATACATAGCTATTACACTCGAAAACGAAAACTTTTGAAATAGGAAAAGAGCCTTTAATCACATTCTTTACCATTTGCAATCATAAAATAGTCTAATATCTTCATTTTTTCAACATACGTAGCTATTACCCTCGAAAACTAAAACTTTTGACATAGGAAAAGAGCCTTTAAGCACTTTCTTTACCATGTGCAATCATAAAATAGTCTAATATCTTCATTTTTCCAACATACTTAGCTATTACCCTCGAAAACTAAAACTTTTGACATAGGAAAAGAGCCTTTAATCACATTCGTTACCATTTGCAATTATAAAATAGTCTAATATCTTCATTTTTTCAACATACGTAGCTATTACCCTCGAAAACTAAAAGTTTTGAAATAGGAAAAGAGCCTTTAAGCACTTTCTTTACCATGTGCAATCATAAAATAGTCTAATATCTTCATTTTTCCAACATGCGTAGCTATTACCCTCGAAAACTAAAACTTTTGACATAGGAAAAGAGCCTTTAATCACATTCTTTACCATGTGCAATCATAAAATAGTCTAATATCTTCATTTTTTCAACATACGTAGCTATTACCCTCGAAAACTAAAACTTTTGACATAGGAAAAGAGCCTTTAATCACATTCGTTACCATTTGCAATCATAAAATAGTCTAATATCTTAATTTTTTCAACATACGTAGCTATTACCCTCGAAAACTAAAACTTTTGACATAGGAAAAGAGCCTATAATCACAATCTTTACCATGTGCAATTATAAAATAGTCTAATATCTTCATTTTTTCAACATACGTAGCTATTACCCTCGAAAATTAAAACTTTTGACATAGGAAAAGAGCCTTTAATCACATTCTTTACCATTTGCAATCATAAAATAGTCTAATATCTTCATTTTTTCAACATACGTAGCTATTACCCTCGAAAACTAAAACTTTTGACACAGGAAAAGAGCCTTTAATCAATTTCTTTACCATGTGCAATCAAAAAATAGTCTAATATCTTCATTTTTCCAACATACATAGCTATTACACTCGAAAACGAAAACTTTTGAAATAGGAAAAGAGCCTTTAATCACATTCTTTACCATTTGCAATCATAAAATAGTCTAATATCTTCATTTTTTCAACATACGTAGCTATTACCCTCGAAAACTAAAACTTTTGACATAGGAAAAGATTCTTTAATCACATTCTTAACCATGTGCAATAATAAAATAGTCTAATATCTTCATTTTTCCAACATACGTAGCTATTACACTCGAAAACTAAAACTTTTGACATAGGAAAAGAGCCTTTAATCACATTCTTTACCATGTGCAATCATAAAATAGTCTAACATCTTCATTTTTTCAACATACGTAGCTATTACCCTCGAAAACTAAAACTTTTGAATAGGAAAAGAGCCATTAATCACATTCGTTACCATTTGCAATTATAAAATAGTCTAATATCTTCATTTTTTCAACATACGTAGCTATTACCCTCGAAAACTAAAACTTTTGACATAGGAAAAGAGCCTTTAATCACATTCTTTACCATGTGCAATCATAAAATAGTCTAATATCTTCATTTTTCCAACATACGTAGCTATTACCCTCGAAAACTAAAACTTTTGACATAGGAAAAGAGCCTTTAATCACATTCTTTACCATTTGCAATCATAAAATAGTCTAATATCTTCATTTTTTCAACATACGTAGCTATTACCCTCGAAAACTAAAACTTTTGACATAGGAAAAGAGCCTTTAATCACATTCTTTACCATTTGCAATCATGAAATAGTCTAATATCTTCATTTTTTCAACATAGGTAGCTATTACCATCCAAAACTAAAACTTTTGACATAGGAAAAGAGCCTTTAATCACATTCTTTACCATGTGCAATCATAAAGTAGTCTAATATCTTTATTTTCCAACATACGTAGCTATTACCCTCGAAAACTAAATTTTTTGACATAGGAAAAGAGCCTTTAATCACATTCGTTACCATTTGCAATTATAAAATAGTCTAATATCTTCATTTTTTCAACATACGTAGCTATTACCCTCGAAAACTAAAACTTTTGACATAGGAAAAGAGCCTTTAATCACATTCTTTACCATTTGCAATCATAAAATAGTCTAATATCTTCATTTTTTCAACATACGTAGCTATTACCCTCGAAAACTAAAACTTTTGAAATAGGAAAAGAGCCTTTAAGCACTTTCTTTACCATTTGCAATCATAAAATAGTCTAATATCTTCATTTTTCCGACATACGTAGCTATTACCCTCGAAAACTAAAACTTTTGACATAGGAAAAAGGCCTTTAATCACATTCGTTACCATTTGCAATTATAAAATAGTCTAATATCTTCATTTTTTCAACATACGTAGCTATTACCCTCGAAAACTAAAGTTTTGAAATAGGAAAAGAGCCTTTAAGCACTTTCTTTACCATGTGCAATCATAAAATAGTCTAATATCTTCATTTTTCCAGCATACGTAGCTATTACCCTCGAAAACTAAAACTTTTGACATAGGAAAAGAGCTTTTAATCACATTCTTTACCATGTGCAATCATAAAATAGTCTAATATCTTCATTTTTTCAACATACGTAGCTATTACCCTCGAAAACTAAAACTTTTGACATAGGAAAAGAGCCTTTAATCACATTCGTTACCATTTGCAATTATAAAATAGTCTAATATCTTCATTTTTTCAACATACGTAGCTATTACCCTCGAAAACTAAAACTTTTGACATAGGAAAAAAGCCTTTAATCACATTCGTTACCATTTGCAATTATAAAATAGTCTAATATCTTCATTTTTTCAACATACGTAGCTATTACCCTCGAAAACTAAAACTTTTGACATAGGAAAAAAGCCTATAATCACATTCTTTACCATGTGCAATTATAAAATAGTCTAATATCTTCATTTTTTCAACATACGTAGCTATTACCCTCGAAAACTAAAACTTTTGACATAGGAAAAAAGCCTTTAATCACATTCGTTACCATTTGCAATTATAAAATAGTCTAATATCTTCATTTTTTCAACATAAGTAGCTATTACCCTCGAAAACTAAGACTTTTGACATAGGAAAAGAGCCTTTAATCACATTCTTTACCATTTGCAATCATAAAATAGTCTAATATCTTCATTTTTTCAACATACGTAGCTATTACCCTCGAAAACTAAAACTTTTGACATAGGAAAAGAGCCTTTAATAATTTCTTTACCATGTGCAATCATAAAATAGTCTAATATCTTCATTTTTCCAACATACGTAGCTATTACCCTCGAAAACGAAAACTTTTGAAATAGGAAAAGACCCTTTAATCACATTCTTTACCATTTGCAATCATAAAATAGTCTAATATCTTCATTTTTTAACATATGTAGCTATTACCCTCGAAAACTAAAACTTTTGACATAGGAAAAGAGCCTTTAATCACATTCTTTACCATGTGCAATCATAAAATAGTCTAAAATCTTCAATTTTTCAACATACGTAGCTATTACCCTCGAAAACTAAAACTTTTGAAATAGGAAAAGAGCCTTTAATCACATTCGTTACCATTTGCAATTATAAAATAGTCTAATATCTTCATTTTTCCAACATACGTAGCTATTACCCTCGAAAACTAAAACTTTTGACATAGGAAAAGAGCCTTTAATCACATTCTTTACCATGTGCAATCATAAAATAGTCTAATATCTTCATTTTTCCAACATACGTAGCTATTACCCTCGAAAACTAAAACTTTTGACATAGGAAAAGAGCCTTTAATCACATTCTTTACCATTTGCAATCATAAAATAGTCTAATATCTTCATTTTTTCAACATACGTAGCTATTACCCTCGAAAACTAAAACTTTTCACATAGGAAAAGAACCTTTAATCACATTCTTTACCATTTGCAATCATAAAATAGTCTAATATCTTCATTTTTTCAACATACGTAGCTATTACCCTCGAAAACTAAAACTTTTGACATAGGAAAAGAGCCTTTAATCACATTCTTTACTATGTGCAATCATAAAATAGTCTAATATCTTCATTTTTCCAACATACGTAGCTATTACCCTCGAAAACTAAAACTTTTGCCATAGGAAAAGAGCCTTTAAGCACATTCTTTACCATGTGCAATCATAAAATAGTCTATTATCTTCATTTTTTCAACATACGTAGCTATTACCCTCGAAAACTAAAACTTTTGACATAGGAAAAAAGCCTTTAATCACATTCGTTACCATTTGAAATTATAAAATAGTCTAATATCTTCATTTTTTCAACATACGTAGCTATTACCCTCGAAAACTAAAACTTTTGACATAGGAAAAGAGCCTTTAATCACATTCTTTACCATTTGCAATCATAAAATAATCTAATATCTTCATTTTTTCAACATATGTAGCTATTACCCTCAAAAGCTAAAACTTTTCACATAGGAAAAGAGCCTTTAATCAATTTCTTTACCATGTGCAATCAAAAAATAGTCTAATATCTTCATTTTTCCAACATACATAGCTATTACACTCGAAAACGAAATTTTTTGAATAGGAAAAGAGCCTTTAATCACATTCTTTACCATTTGCAATCTTAAAATAGTCTAATATCTTCATTTTTTCAACATACGTAGCTATTACCCTCGAAAACTAAAATTTTGACATAGGAAAAGAGCCTTTAATCACATTCTTTACCATGTGCAATCATAAAATAGTCTAATATCTTCATTTTTTCAACATACGTAGCTATTACCCTCGAAAACTAAAACTTTTGACATAGGAAAAGAGCCTTTAATCACATTCGTTACCATTTGCAATTATAAAATAGTCTAATATCTTCATTTTTTCAACATACGTAGCTATTACCCTCGAAAACTAAAACTTTTGACATAGGAAAAGAGCCTTTAATCACATTCTTTACCATGTGCAATCATAAAATAGTCTAATATCTTCATTTTTTCAACATACGTAGCTATTACCCTCGAAAACTAAAACTTTTGACATAGGAAAAGAGCCTTTAATCACATTCTTTACCATTTGCAATTATAAAATAGTCTAATATCTTCATTTTTCAACATACGTAGCTATTACCCTCGAAAACTAAAACTTTTGACATAGGAAAAGAGCCTTTAATCACATTCTTTACCATGTGCAATCATAAAATAGTCTAATATCTTCATTTTTCCAACATACGTAGCTATTACCCTCGAAAACTAAAACTTTTGACATAGGAAAAGAGCCTTTAATCACATTCTTTACCATGTGCAATCATAAAATAGTCTAATATCTTCATTTTTCCAACATACGTAGCTATTACCCTCGAAAACTAAAACTTTTGAAATAGGAAAAGAGCCTTTAATCACATTCTTTACCATTTGCAATCATAAAATAGTCTAATATCTTCATTTTTTCAACATACGTAGCTATTACCCTCGAAAACTAAAACTTTTGACATAGGAAAAGAGCCTTTAATCACATTCTTTACCATGTGCAATCATAAAATAGTCTAATATCTTCATTTTTCCAACATACGTAGCTATTACCCTCGAAAACTAAAACTTTTGAAATAGGAAAAGAGCCTTTAAGCACATTCTTTACCATGTGCAATCATAAAATAGTCTAATATCTTCATTTTTTCAACATACGTAGCTATTACCCTCGAAAACTAAAACTTTTGACATAGGAAAAAGGCCTTTAATCACATTCGTTACCATTTGCAATTATAAAATAGTCTAATATCTTCATTTTTTCAACATACGTAGCTATTACCCTCGAAAACTAAAACTTTTGACATAGGAAAAGAGCCTTTAATCACATTCTTTACCATGTGCAATCATAAAATAGTCTAATATCTTCATTTTTTCAACATACGTAGCTATTACCCTCGAAAACTAAAACTTTTGACATAGGAAAAGAGCCTTTAATCACATTCGTTACCATTTGCAATTATAAAATAGTCTAATATCTTTATTTTTTCAACATACGTAGCTATTACCCTCGAAAACTAAAACTTTTGACATAGGAAAAGAGCCTTTAATCACATTCGTTGCCATTTGCAATTATAAAATAGTCTAATATCTTCATTTTTTCAACATACGTAGCTATTACCCTCGAAAACTAAAACTTTTGACATAGGAAAAGAGCCTTAATCACATTCTTTACCATGTCAATTACAAAATAGTCTAATATCTTCATTTTTTCAACATACGTAGCTATTACCCTCGAAAACTAAAACTTTTGACATAGGAAAAGAGCCTTTAATCACATTCGTTACCATTTGCAATTATAAAATAGTCTAATATCTTCATTTTTTCAACATACGTAGCTATTACCCTCGAAAACTAAAACTTTTGACATAGGAAAAGAGCCTTTAATCACATTCTTTACCATTTGCAATCATAAAATAGTCTAATATCTTCATTTTTTCAACATACGTAGCTATTACCCTCGAAAACTAAAACTTTTGAAATAGGAAAAGAGCCTTTAAGCACTTTCTTTACCATTTGCAATCATAAAATAGTCTAATATCTTCATTTTTCAACATACGTAGCTATTACCCTCGAAAACTAAAACTTTTGACATAGGAAAAGAGCCTTTAATCACATTCTTTACCATGTGCAATTATAAAATAGTCTAATATCTTCATTTTTTCAACATACGTAGCTATTACCCTCGAAAACTAAGACTTTTGACATAGGAAAAGAGCCTTTAATCACATTCTTTACCATTTGCAATCATAAAATAGTCTAATATCTTCATTTTTTCAACATACGTAGCTATTACCCTCGAAAACTAAAACTTTTGACATAGGAAAAGAGCCTTTAATCACATTCTTTACCATGTGCAAAACATAAAATAGTCTAATATCTTCATTTTTTCAACATACGTAGCTATTACCCTCGAAAACTAAAACTTTTGACATAGGAAAAGAGCCTTTAATCACATTCTTTACCATTTGCAATCATAAAATAGTCTAATATCTTCATTTTTCAACATACGTAGCTATTACCCTCGAAAACTAAAACTTTTGACATAGGAAAAGAGCCTTTAATCACATTCTTTACCATTTGCAATCATAAAATAGTCTAATATCTTCATTTTTTCAACATACGTAGCTATTACCCTCGAAAACTAAAACTTTTGACATAGGAAAAGAGCCTTTAATCACATTCTTTACCATGTGCAATCATAAAATAGTCTAATATCTTCATTTTTTCAACATACGTAGCTATTACCCTCGAAAACTAAAACTTTTGACATAGGAAAAGAGCCTTTAATCACATTCTTTACCATTTGCAATTATAAAATAGTCTAATATCTTCATTTTTTCAACATACGTAGCTATTACCCTCGAAAACTAAAACTTTTGACATAGGAAAAGAGCCTTTAATCACATTCTTTACCATTTGCAATCATAAAATAGTCTAATATCTTCATTTTTTCAACATACGTAGCTATTACCCTCGAAAACTAAAACTTTTGACATAGGAAAAGAGCCTTTAAGCACATTTCTTTACCATGTGCAATCATAAAATAGTCTAATATCTTCATTTTTTCAACATACGTAGCTATTACCCTCGAAAACTAAAACTTTTGAAATAGGAAAAGAGCCTTTAATCACATTCTTTACCATTTGCAATCATAAAATAGTCTAATATCTTCATTTTTTCAACATACGTAGCTATTACCCTCGAAAACTAAAACTTTTGACATAGGAAAAGAGCCTTTAATCACATTCTTTACCATGTGCAATCATAAAATAGTCTAAATCTTCATTTTTTCAACATACGTAGCTATTACCCTCGAAAACTAAAACTTTTGAAATAGGAAAAGAGCCTTTAATCACATTCTTTACCATTTGCAATCATAAAATAGTCTAATATCTTCATTTTTTCAACATACGTAGCTATTACCCTCGAAAACTAAAACTTTTGACATAGGAAAAGAGCCTTTAATCACATTCTTTACCATTTGCAATCATAAAATAGTCTAATATCTTCATTTTTTCAACATACGTAGCTATTACCCTCGAAAACTAAAACTTTTGACATAGGAAAAGAGCCTTTAATCACATTCTTTACCATTTGCAATCATAAAATAGTCTAATATCTTCATTTTTTCAACATACGTAGCTATTAACCTCGAAAACTAAAACTTTTGACATAGGAAAAGAGCCTATAATCACATTCTTTACCATGTGCAATTATAAAATAGTCTAATATCTTCATTTTTTCAACATACATAGCTATTACCCTCGAAAACTAAAACTTTTGACATAGGAAAAGAGCCTTTAATCACATTCTTTACCATTTGCAATCATAAAATAGTCTAATATCTTCATTTTTTCAACATACGTAGCTATTACCCTCGAAAAATAAAATTTTGACATAGGAAAAGAACCTTTAAACAATTTCTTTACCATATGCAATCATAAAATAGTCTAATATTTTCATTTTTTCAACATACGTAGCTATTACCCTCGAAAACTAAAACTTTTGAAATAGGAAAAGAGCCTTTAAGCACTTTCTTTACCATGTGCAATCATAAAATAGTCTAATATCTTCATTTTTTCAACATACGTAGCTATTACCCTCGAAAACTAAAACTTTTGAAATAGGAAAAGAGCCTTTAAGCACTTTCTTTACCATGTGCAATCATAAAATAGTCTAAAATCTTCATTTTTTCAACATACGTAGCTATTACCCTCGAAAACTAAAACTTTTGAAATAGGAAAAGAGCCTTTAAGCACTTTCTTTACCATGTGCAATCATAAAATAGTCTGGTATCTTCATTTTTCCAACATACGTAGCTATTACCCTCGAAAACTAAAACTTTTGACATAGGAAAAGAGCCTTTAATCACATTCTTTACCATGTGCAATCATAAAATAGTCTAATATCTTCATTTTTCCAACATACGTAGCTATTACCCTCGAAAACTAAAACTTTTGACATAGGAAAAGAGCCTTTAATCACATTCGTTACCATTTGCAATTATAAAATAGTCTAATATCTTTATTTTTTCAACATACATAGCTATTACCCTCGAAAACTAAAACTTTTGACATAGGAAAAGAGCCTTTAATCACACTCGTTACCATTTGCAATTATAAAATAGTCTAATATCTTCATTTTTTCAACATACGTAGCTATTACCCTCGAAAACTAAAACTTTTGACATAGGAAAAGAGCCTTTAAGCACATTCTTTACCATGTGCAATTATAAAACAGTCTAATATCTTCATTTTTTCAACATACGTAGCTATTACCCTCGAAAACTAAAACTTTTGACATAGGAAAAGAGACTTTAATCACATTCTTTACCATTTGCAATCATAAAATAGTCTAATATCTTCATTTTTCCAACATACGTAGCTATTACCCTCGAAAACTAAAACTTTTGACATAGGAAAAGAGCCTTTAATCACATTCTTTACCATGTGCAATCATTAAATAGTCTAATATCTTCATTTTTCCAACATACGTAGCTATTACCCTCGAAAACTAAAACTTTTGACATAGGAAAAGAGCCTTTAATCACATTCTTTACCATTTGCAATCATAAAATAGTCTAACATCTTCATTTTTTCAACATACGTAGCTATCACCCTCGAAAACTAAAACTTTTGAAATAGGAAAAGAGCCTTTAAGCACTTTCTTTACCATGTGCAATCATAAAATAGTCTAATATCTTCATTTTTTCAACATACGTAGCTATTACCCTCGAAAACTAAAACTTTTGCCATAGGAAAAGAGCCTTTAAGCACTTTCTTTACCATGTGCAATCATAAAATAGTCTAATATCTTCATTTTTCCAACCTACGTAGCTATTACCCTCGAAAACTAAAACTTTTGCCATAGGAAAAGAGCCTTTAAGCACATTCTTTACCATGTGCAATTATAAAATAGTCTAATATCTTCATTTTTTCAACATACGTAGCTATTACCCTTGAAAACTAAAACTTTTGACATAGAAAAAGAGCCTTTAATCACATTCTTTACCATTTGCAATCATAAAATAGTCTAATATCTTCATTTTTTCAACATACGTAGCTATTACCCTCTAAAACTAAAACTTTTGACATAGGAAAAGAGCCTATAATCACATTCTTTACCATGTGCAATTACAAAATAGTCTAATATCTTCATTTTTTCAACATACGTAGCTATTACCCTCGAAAACTAAAACTTTTGACATAGGAAAAGAGCCTTTAATCACATTCGTTACCATTTGCAATTATAAAATAGTCTAATATCTTTATTTTTTCAACATACGTAGCTATTACCCTCGAAAACTAAAACTTTTGACATAGGAAAAGAGCCTTTAATCACATTCGTTACCATTTGCAATTATAAAATAGTCTAATATCTTCATTTTTCAACATACGTAGCTATTACCCTCGAAAACTAAAACTTTTGACATAGGAAAAGAGCCTTCAATCACATTCTTTACCATTTGCAATCATAAAATAGTCTAATATCTTCATTTTTTCAACATACGTAGCTATTACCCTCGAAAACTAAAACTTTTGACATAGGAAAAGAGCCTTTAATCACATTCTTTACCATGTGCAATTATAAAATAGTCTAATATCTTCATTTTTTCAACATACGTAGCTATTACCCTCGAAAACTAAAACTTTTGACATAGGAAAAGAGCCTTTAATCACATTCTTTACCATTTGCAATCATAAAATAGTCTAATATCTTCATTTTTTCAACATACGTAGCTATTACCCTCGAAAACTAAAACTTTTGACATAGGAAAAGAGCCTTTAATCACATTCTTTACCATTTGCAATCATAAAATAGTCTAATATCTTCATTTTTTCAACATACGTAGCTATTACCCTCGAAAACTAAAACTTTTGACATAGGAAAAGAGCCTTTAATCACATTCTTTACCATGTGCAATCATAAAATAGTCTAATATCTTCATTTTTTCAACATACGTAGCTATTACCCTCGAAAACTAAAACTTTTGACATAGGAAAAGAGCCTTTAATCACATTCTTTACCATTTGCAATCATAAAATAGTCTAATATCTTCATTTTTTCAACATACGTAGCTATTACCCTCGAAAACTAAAACTTTTGACATAGGAAAAGAGCCTTTAATCACATTCTTTACCATGTGCAATTATAAAATAGTCTAATATCTTCATTTTTTCAACATACGTAGCTATTACCCTCGAAAACTAAAACTTTTGACATAGGAAAAGAGCCTTTAATCACATTCTTTACCATGTGCAATCATAAAATAGTCTAATATCTTCATTTTTTCAACATACGTAGCTATTACCCTCGAAAACTAAAACTTTTGACATAGGAAAAGAGCTTTTAATCACATTCTTTACCATTTGCAATCATAAAATAGTCTAATATCTTCATTTTTTCAACATACGTAGCTATTACCCTCGAAAACTAAAACTTTTGAAATAGGAAAAGAGCCTTTAAGCACTTTCTTTACCATGTGCAATCATAAAATAGTCTAATATCTTCATTTTTTCAACATACGTAGCTATTACCCTCGAAAACTAAAACTTTTGACATAGGAAAAGAGCCTTTAATCACATTCTTTACCATGTGCAATCATAAAATAGTCTAATATCTTCATTTTTTCAACATACGTAGCTATTACCCTCGAAAACTAAAACTTTTGACATAGGAAAAGAGCCTTTAATCACATTCTTTACCATGTGCAATCATAAAATAGTCTAATATCTTCATTTTTCCAACATACGTAGCTATTACCCTCGAAAACTAAAACTTTTGACATAGGAAAAGAGCCTTTAAACATTCTTTACCATGTGCAATTATAAAATAGTCTAATATCTTTCATTTTTTCAACATACGTAGCTATTACCCTCGAAAACTAAAACTTTTGACATAGGAAAAGAGCCTTTAATCACTTTCTTTACCATTTGCAATCATAAAATAGTCTAATATCTTCATTTTTTCAACATACGTAGCTATTACCCTCGAAAACTAAAACTTTTGAAATAGGCAAAGAGCCTTTAAGCACTTTCTTTACCATGTGCAATCATAAAATAGTCTAAACTCTTCATTTTTTCAACATACGTAGCTATTAGCCTCGAAAACTAAAACTTTTGAAATAGGAAAAGAGCCTTTAAGCACTTTCTTTACCATGTGCAATCATAAAATAGTCTAATATCTTCATTTTTTCAACATACGTAGCTATTACCCTCGAAAACTAAAACTTTTGACATAGGAAAAGAGCCTTTAATCACATTCTTTACCATTTGCAATCATAAAATAGTCTAATATCTTCATTTTTTCAACATACGTAGCTATTACCCTCGAAAACTAAAACTTTTGACATAGGAAAAGAGCCTTTAATCACATTCTTTACCATTTGCAATCATAAAATAGTCTAATATCTTCATTTTTTCAACATACGTAGCTATTAACCTCGAAAACTAAAACTTTTGACATAGGAAAAGAGCCTATAATCACATTCTTTACCATGTGCAATTATAAAATAGTCTAATATCTTCATTTTTTCAACACACATAGCTATTACCCTCGAAAACTAAAACTTTTGACATAGGAAAAGAGCCTTTAATCACATTCTTTACCATTTGCAATCATAAAATAGTCTAATATCTTCATTTTTTCAACATACGTAGCTATTACCCTCGAAAAATAAAATTTTGACATAGGAAAAGAACCTTTAAACAATTTCTTTACCATGTGCAATCATAAAATAGTCTAATATTTTCATTTTTTCAACATACGTAGCTATTACCCTCGAAAACTAAAACTTTTGAAATAGGAAAAGAGCCTTTAAGCACTTTCTTTACCATGTGCAATCATAAAATAGTCTAATATCTTCATTTTTTCAACATACGTAGCTATTACCCTCGAAAACTAAAACTTTTGAAATAGGAAAAGAGCCTTTAAGCACTTTCTTTACCATGTGCAATCATAAAATAGTCTAAACTCTTCATTTTTTCAACATACGTAGCTATTACCCTCGAAAACTAAAACTTTTGAAATAGGAAAAGAGCCTTTAAGCACTTTCTTTACCATGTGCAATCATAAAATAGTCTGGTATCTTCATTTTTCCAACATACGTAGCTATTACCCTCGAAAACTAAAACTTTTGACATAGGAAAAGAGCCTTTAATCACATTCTTTACCATGTGCAATCATAAAATAGTCTAATATCTTCATTTTTCCAACATACGTAGCTATTACCCTCGAAAACTAAAACTTTTGACATAGGAAAAGAGCCTTTAATCACATTCGTTACCATTTGCAATTATAAAATAGTCTAATATCTTTATTTTTACAACATACAAAGCTATTACCCTCGAAAACTAAAACTTTTGACATAGGAAAAGAGCCTTTAATCACACTCGTTACCATTTGCAATTATAAAATAGTCTAATATCTTCATTTTTTCAACATACGTAGCTATTACCCTCGAAAACTAAAACTTTTGACATAGGAAAAGAGCCTTTAAGCACATTCTTTACCATGTGCAATTATAAAACAGTCTAATATCTTCATTTTTTCAACATACGTAGCTATTACCCTCGAAAACTAAAACTTTTGACATAGGAAAAGAGACTTTAATCACATTCTTTACCATTTGCAATCATAAAATAGTCTAATATCTTCATTTTTCCAACATACGTAGCTATTACCCTCGAAAACTAAAACTTTTGACATAGGAAAAGAGCCTTTAATCACATTCTTTACCATGTGCAATCATTAAATAGTCTAATATCTTCATTTTTCCAACATACGTAGCTATTACCCTCGAAAACTAAAACTTTTGACATAGGAAAAGAGCCTTTAATCACATTCTTTACCATTTGCAATCATAAAACAGTCTAACATCTTCATTTTTTCAACATACGTAGCTATCACCCTCGAAAACTAAAACTTTTGAAATAGGAAAAGAGCCTTTAAGCACTTTCTTTACCATGTGCAATCATAAAATAGTCTAATATCTTCATTTTTTCAACATACGTAGCTATTACCCTCGAAAACTAAAACTTTTGCCATAGGAAAAGAGCCTTTAAGCACTTTCTTTACCATGTGCAATCATAAAATAGTCTAATATCTTCATTTTTCCAACCTACGTAGCTATTACCCTCGAAAACTAAAACTTTTGCCATAGGAAAAGAGCCTTTAAGCACATTCTTTACCATGTGCAATTATAAAATAGTCTAATATCTTCATTTTTTCAACATACGTAGCTATTACCCTTGAAAACTAAAACTTTTGACATAGAAAAAGAGCCTTTAATCACATTCTTTACCATTTGCAATCATAAAATAGTCTAATATCTTCATTTTTTCAACATACGTAGCTATTACCCTCTAAAACTAAAACTTTTGACATAGGAAAAGAGCCTATAATCACATTCTTTACCATGTGCAATTATAAAATAGTCTAATATCTTCATTTTTTCAACATACGTAGCTATTACCCTCGAAAACTAAAACTTTTGAAATAGGAAAAGAGCCTTTAAGCACTTTCTTTACCATGTGCAATTATAAAATAGTCTAATATCTTCATTTTTTCAACATACGTAGCTATTACCCTCGAAAACTAAAACTTTTGACATAGGAAAAGAGCCTTTAATCACATTCTTTACCATTTGCAATCATAAAATAGTCTAATATCTTCATTTTTCAACATACGTAGCTATTACCCTCGAAAACTAAAACTTTTGACATAGGAAAAGAGCCTTTAATCACATTCTTTACCATTTGCAATCATAAAATAGTCTAATATCTTCATTTTTTCAACATACGTAGCTATTACCCTCGAAAACTAAAACTTTTGACATAGGAAAAGAGCCTTTAATCACATTCTTTACCATGTGCAATTATAAAATAGTCTAATATCTTCATTTTTTCAACATACGTAGCTATTACCCTCGAAAACTAAAACTTTTGACATAGGAAAAGAGCCTTTAATCACATTCTTTACCATTTGCAATCATAAAATAGTCTAATATCTTCATTTTTTCAACATACGTAGCTATTACCCTCGAAAACTAAAACTTTTGACATAGGAAAAGAGCCTTTTAATCACATTCTTTACCATTTGCAATCATAAAATAGTCTAATATCTTCATTTTTTCAACATACGTAGCTATTACCCTCGAAAACTAAAACTTTTGACATAGGAAAAGAGCCTTTAATCACATTCTTTACCATGTGCAATCATAAAATAGTCTAATATCTTCATTTTTTCAACATACGTAGCTATTACCCTCGAAAACTAAAACTTTTGACATAGGAAAAGAGCCTTTAATCACATTCTTTACCATTTGCAATCATAAAATAGTCTAATATCTTCATTTTTTCAACATACGTAGCTATTACCCTCGAAAACTAAAACTTTTGACATAGGAAAAGAGCCTTTAATCACATTCTTTACCATTTGCAATCATAAAATAGTCTAATATCTTCATTTTTTCAACATACGTAGCTATTACCCTCGAAAAATAAAATTTTGACATAGGAAAAGAACCTTTAAACAATTTCTTTACCATGTGCAATCATAAAATAGTCTAATATTTTCATTTTTTCAACATACGTAGCTATTACCCTCGAAAACTAAAACTTTTGAAATAGGAAAAGAGCCTTTAAGCACTTTCTTTACCATGTGCAATCATAAAATAGTCTAATATCTTTATTTTTTCAACATACGTAGCTATTACCCTCGAAAACTAAAACTTTTGAAATAGGAAAAGAGCCTTTAAGCACTTTCTTTACCATGTGCAATCATAAAATAGTCTAAAATCTTCATTTTTTCAACATACGTAGCTATTACCCTCGAAAACTAAAACTTTTGAAATAGGAAAAGAGCCTTTAAGCACTTTCTTTACCATGTGCAATCATAAAATAGTCTGGTATCTTCATTTTTCCAACATACGTAGCTATTACCCTCGAAAACTAAAACTTTTGACATAGGAAAAGAGCCTTTAATCACATTCTTTACCATGTGCAATCATAAAATAGTCTAATATCTTCATTTTTCCAACATACGTAGCTATTACCCTCGAAAACTAAAACTTTTGACATAGGAAAAGAGCCTTTAATCACATTCGTTACCATTTGCAATTATAAAATAGTCTAATATCTTTATTTTTTCAACATACATAGCTATTACCCTCGAAAACTAAAACTTTTGACATAGGAAAAGAGCCTTTAATCACACTCGTTACCATTTGCAATT
>NW_027064820.1:0-24363 GCF_032884065.1 Artemia franciscana
ATTCTAGCTAGTCTATCTACTATTTCTATGAGTCATATGCAAGACGTCATTTTAGAAAAGACTTTTTCACTATTAAATAAATAGATTCAAATCTATTTGAATCTAGAATCAAACTTTCTGTTTGATTCTAATAGAATCAATAGAATAGCACTAGTTCGTATGTGACGTCTTGCATATGGTTCTAGAATTCTAATCTATTGATTCTAGACCAGCTAGAATCAATAGTAGATAGAACAGTGAAAGTTTGATTCTAGCTAGTCTATCTACTATTTCTATGAGTCATATGCAAGGACGTCATTTTAGAAAAGACTTTTTCACTATTCAATAAATAGATTCAAATCTATTTGAATCTAGAATCAAACTTTCTGTTTGATTCTAATAGAATCAATAGAATAGCACTAGTTCGTATGTGACGTCTTGCATATGGTTCTAGAATTCTATTCTATTGATTCTAGCTAGTCTATCTACTATTTCTATGAGTCATATGCAGGACGTCATTTTAGAAAAGACTTTTTCACTATTCAGTAAATAGATTCAAATCTATTTGAATCTAGAATCAAACTTTCTGTTTGATTCTAATAGAATCAATAGAATAGCACTAGTTCGTATGTGACGTCTTGCATATGGTTCTAGAATTCTAATCTATTGATTCTAGACCAGCTAGAATCAATAGTAGATAGAACAGTGAAAGTTTGATTCTAGCTAGTCTATCTACTATTTCTATGAGTCATATGCAAGACATCATTTTAGAAAAGACTTTTTCACTATTCAATAAATAGATTCAAATCTATTTGAATCTAGAATCAAACTTTCTGTTTGATTCTAATAGAATCAATAGAATAGCATTAGTTCGTATGTGACGTCTTGCATATGGTTCTAGAATTCTAATCTATTGATTCTAGCTAGTCTATCTACTATTTCTATGAGTCATATGCAAGACGTCATTTTAGAAAAGACTTTTTCACTATTCAATAAATAGATTCAAATCTATTTGAATCTAGAATCAAACTTTCTGTTTGATTCTAATAGAATCAATAGAATAGCACTAGTTCGTATGTGACGTCTTGCATATGGTTCTAGAATTCTAATCTATTGATTCTAGACCAGCTAGAATCAATAGTAGATAGAACAGTGAAGTTTGATTCTAGCTAGTCTATCTACTATTTCTATGAGTCATATGCAAGACGTCATTTTAGAAAAGACTTTTTCACTATTCAATAAATAGATTCAAATCTATTTGAATCTAGAATCAAACTTTCTGTTTGATTCTAATAGAATTAATAGAATAGCACTAGTTCGTATGTGACGTCTTGCATATGGCTCTAGAATTCTAATCTATTGATTCTAGCTAGTCTATCTACTATTTCTATGAGTCATATGCAAGACGTCATTTTAGAAAAGACTTTTTCACTATTCAATAAACAGATTCAAATCTATTTGAATCTAGAATCAAACTTTCTGTTTGATTCTAATAGAATCAATAGAATAGCACTAGTTCGTATGTGACGTCTTGCATGTGTTCTAGAATTCTAATCTATTGATTCTAGCTAGTCTATCTACTATTTCTATGAGTCATATGCAAGACGTCATTTTGGAAAAGACTTTTTCACTATTAAATAAATAGATTCAAATCTATTTGAATCTAGAATCAAACTTTCTGTTTGATTCTAATAGAATCAATAGAATAGCACTAGTTCGTATGTGACGTCTTGCATATGGTTCTAGAATTCTAATCTATTGATTCTAGACCAGCTAGAATCAATAGTAGATAGAACAGTGAAAGTTTGATTCTAGCTAGTATATCTACTATTTCTATGAGTCATATGCAGGGACGTCATTTTAGAAAAGACTTTTTCACTATTCAATAAATAGATTCAAATCTATTTGAATCTAGAATCAAACTTTCTGTTTGATTCTCATAGAATCAATAGAATAGCACTAGTTCGTATGTGACGTCTTGCATATGGTTCTAGAATTCTAATCTATTGATTCTAGCTAGTCTATCTACTATTTCTATGAGTCATATGCAAGACGTCATTTTAGAAAAGACTTTTTCACTATTCAATAAATAGATTCAAATCTATTTGAATCTAGATTCAAATCTATTTGAATCTAGAATCAAACTTTCTGTTTGATTCTAATAGAATCAATAGAATAGCACTAGTTCGTATGTGACGTCTTGCATATGGTTCTAGAATTCTAATCTATTGATTCTAGACCAGCTAGAATCAATAGTAGATAGAACAGTGAAAGTTTGATTCTAGCTAGTCTATCTACTATTTCTATGAGTCATATGCAAGACGTCATTTTAGAAAAGACTTTTTCACTATTCAATAAATAGATTCAAATCTATTTGAATCTAGAATCAAACTTTCTGTTTGATTCTAATAGAATCAATAGAATAGCACTAGTTCGTATGTGACGTCTTGCATATGGTTCTAGAATTCTAATCTTTTGATTCTAGCTAGTCTATCTACTATTTCTATGAGTCATATGTAAGACGTCATTTTAGAAAAGACTTTTTCACTATTCAATAAATAGATTCAAATCTATTTGAATCTAGAATCAAACTTTCTGTTTGATTCTAATAGAATCAATAGAATAGCACTAGTTCGTATTTGACGTCTTGCATATGGTTCTAGAATTCTAATCTATTGATTTTAGACCAGCTAGAATCAATAGTAGATAGAACAGTGAAAGTTTGATTCTAGCTAGTCTATCTACTATTTCTATGAGTCATATGCAAGACGTCATTTTAGAAAAGACTTTTTCACTATTCAATAAATAGATTCAAATCTATTTGAATCTAGAATCAAACTTTCTGTTTGATTCTAATAGAATCAATAGAATACCACTAGTTCGTATGTGACGTCTTGCATATGGTTCTAGAATTCTAATCTATTGATTCTAGCTAGTCTATCTACTATTTCTATGAGTCTTATGCAAGACGTCATTTTAGAAAAGACTTTTTCACTATTCAATAAATAGATTCAAATCTATTTGAATCTAGAATCAAACTTTCTGTTTGATTCTAATAGAATCAATAGAATAGCACTAGTTCGTATGTGACGTCTTGCATATGGTTCTAGAATTCTATTCTATTGATTCTAGCTAGTCTATCTACTATTTCTATGAGTCATATGCAGGACGTCATTTTAGAAAAGACTTTTTTCACTATTCAGTAAATAGATTCAAATCTATTTGAATCTAGAATCAAACTTTCTGTTTGATTCTAATAGAATCAATAGAATAGCACTAGTTCGTATGTGACGTCTTGCTTATGGTTCTAGAATTCTAATCTATTGATTCTAGACCAGCTAGAGTCAATAGTAGATAGAACGGTGAAAGTTTGATTCTAGCTAGTCTATCTACTATTTCTATGAGTCATATGCAAGACGTCATTTTAGAAAAGACTTTTTCACTATTCAATATATAGATTCAAATCTATTTGAAATCTAGAATCAAACTTTCTGTTTGATTCTAATAGAATCAATAGAATAGCACTAGTTCGTATGTGACGTCTTGCATATGGTTCTAGAATTCTAATCTATTGATTCTAGCTGGTCTATCTACTATTTCTATGAGTCATATGCAAGACGTCATTTTAGAAAAGACTTTTTCACTATTAAATAAATAGATTCAAATCTATTTGAATCTAGAATCAAACTTTCTGTTTGATTCTAATAGAATCAATAGAATAGCACTAGTTCGTATGTGACGTCTTGCATATGGTTCTAGAATTCTAATCTATTGATTCTAGACCAGCTAGAATCAATAGTAGATAGAACAGTGAAAGTTTGATTCTAGCTAGTCTATCTACTATTTCTATGAGTCATATGCAAGACGTCATTTTAGAAAAGACTTTTTCACTATTCAATAAATAGATTCAAATCCATTTGAATCTAGAATCAAACTTTCTGTTTGATTCTAATAGAATCAATAGAATAGCACTAGTTCGTATGTGACGTCTTGCATATGGTTCTAGAATTCTAATCTATTGATTCTAGCTAGTCTATCTACTATTTCTATGAGTCATATGCAAGACGTCATTTTAGAAAAGACTTTTTCACTATTCAATAAATAGATTCAAATCTATTTGAATCTAGAATCAAACTTTCTGTTTGATTCTAATAGAATCAATAGAATAGCACTAGTTCGTATGTGACGTCTTGCATATGGTTCTAGAATTCTAATCTATTGATTCTAGACCAGCTAGAATCAATAGTAGATAGAACAGTGAAAGTTGATTCTAGCTAGTCTATCTACTATTTCTATGAGTCATATGCAAGACATCATTTTAGAAAAGACTTTTTCACTATTCAATAAATAGATTCAAATCTATTTGAATCTAGAATCAAACTTTCTGTTTGATTCTAATAGAATCAATAGAATAGCATTAGTTCGTATGTGACGTCTTGCATATGGTTCTAGAATTCTAATCTATTGATTCTAGCTAGTCTATCTACTATTTCTATGAGTCATATGCAAGACGTCATTTTAGAAAAGACTTTTTCACTATTCAATAAATAGATTCAAATCTATTTGAATCTAGAATCAAACTTTCTGTTTGATTCTAATAGAATCAATAGAATAGCACTAGTTCGTATGTGACGTCTTGCATATGGTTCTAGAATTCTAATCTATTGATTCTAGCTAGTCTATCTACTATTTCTATGAGTCATATGTAAGACGTCATTTTAGAAAAGACTTTTTCACTATTCAATAAATAGATTCAAATCTATTTGAATCTAGAATCAAACTTTCTGTTTGATTCTAATAGAATCAATAGAATAGCACTAGTTCGTATTTGACGTCTTGCATATGGTTCTAGAATTCTAATCTATTGATTTTAGACCAGCTAGAATCAATAGTAGATAGAACAGTGAAAGTTTGATTCTAGCTAGTCTATCTACTATTTCTATGAGTCATATGCAAGACGTCATTTTAGAAAAGACTTTTTCACTATTCAATAAATAGATTCAAATCTATTTGAATCTAGAATCAAACTTTCTGTTTGATTCTAATAGAATCAATAGAATACCACTAGTTCGTATGTGACGTCTTGCATATGGTTCTAGAATTCTAATCTATTGATTCTAGCTAGTCTATCTACTATTTCTATGAGTCATATGCAAGACGTCATTTTAGAAAAGACTTTTTCACTATTCAATAAATAGATTCAAATCTATTTGAATCTAGAATCAAACTTTCTGTTTGATTCTAATAGAATCAATAGAATAGCACTAGTTCGTATGTGACGTCTTGCATATGGTTCTAGATTTCTATTCTATTGATTCTAGCTAGTCTATCTACTATTTCTATGAGTCCTATGCAAGACTTCATTTTGGAAAAAGACTTTTTCACTATTAAATAAATAGATTCAAATCTATTTGAATCTAGAATCAAACTTTCTGTTTGATTCTAATAGAATCAATAGAATAGCACTAGTTCGTATGTGACGTCTTGCATATGGTTCTAGAATTCAAATCTATTGATTCTAGACCAGCTAGAATCAATAGTAGATAGAACAGTGAAAGTTTGATTCTAGCTAGTCTATCTACTATTTCTATGAGTCATATGCAGGACGTCATTTTAGAAAAGACTTTTTCACTATTCAGTAAATAGATTCAAATCTATTTGAATCTAGAATCAAACTTTCTGTTTGATTCTAATAGAATCAATAGAATAGCACTAGTTCGTATGTGACGTCTTGCATATGGTTCTAGAATTCTAATCTATTGATTCTAGCTAGTCTATCTACTATTTCTATGAGTCATATGCAAGACGTCATTTTGGAAAATACTTTTTCACTATTAAATAAATAGATTCAAATCTATTTGAATCTAGAATCAAACTTTCTGTTTGATTCTAATAGAATCAATAGAATAGCACTAGTTCGTATGTGACGTCTTGCATATGGTTCTAGAATTCTAATCTATTGATTCTAGACCAGCTAGAATCAATAGTAGATAGAACAGTGAAAGTTTGATTCTAGCTAGTCTATCTACTATTTCTATGAGTCATATGCAGGACGTCATTTTAGAAAAGACTTTTTCACTATTCAATAAATAGATTCAAATCTATTTGAATCTAGAATCAAACTTTCTGTTTGATTCTCATAGAATCAATAGAATAGCACTAGTTCGTATGTGACGTCTTGCATAGGCTCTAGAATTCTAATCTATTGATTCTAGCTAGTCTATCTACTATTTCTATGAGTCATATGCAAGACGTCATTTTAGAAAAGACTTTTTCACTATTCAATAAATAGATTCAAATCTATTTGAATCTAGAATCAAACTTTCTGTTTGATTCTAATAGAATCAATAGAATAGCACTAGTTCGTATGTGACGTCTTGCATGTGGTTCTAGAATTCTAATCTATTGATTCTAGCTAGTCTATCTACTATTTCTATGAGTCATATGCAAGACGTCATTTTGGAAAAGACTTTTTCACTATTAATTAAATAGATTCAAATCTATTTGAATCTAGAATCAAACTTTCTGTTTGATTCTAATAGAATCAATAGAAAAGCACTAGTTCGTATGTGACGTCCTTGCATATGGTTCTAGAATTCTAATCTATTGATTCTAGACCAGCTAGAATCAATAGTAGATAGAACAGTGAAAGTTTGATTCTAGCTAGTCTATCTACTATTTCTATGAGTCATATGCAGGACGTCATTTTAGAAAAGACTTTTTCACTATTCAATAAATAGATTCAAATCTATTTGAATCTAGAATCAAACTTTCTGTTTGATTCTCATAGAATCAATAGAATAGCACTAGTTCGTATGTGACGTCTTGCATATGGTTCTAGAATTCTAATCTATTGATTCTAGCTAGTCTATCTACTATTTCTATGAGTCATATGCAAGACGTCATTTTAGAAAAGACTTTTTCACTATTCAATAAATAGATTCAAATCTATTTGAATATAGAATCAAACTTTCTGTTTGATTCTAATAGAATCAATAGAATAGCACTAGTTCGTATGTGACGTCTTGCATATGGTTCTAGAATTCTAATCTATTGATTCTAGACCAGCTAGAATCAATAGTAGATAGAACAGTGAAAGTTTGATTCTAGCTAGTCTATCTACTATTTCTATGAGTCATATGCAAAACGTCATTTTAGAAAAGACTTTTTCACTATTCAATAAATAGATTCAAATCTATTTGAATCTAGAATCAAACTTTCTGTTTGATTCTATTATAATCAATAGAATAGCACTAGTTCGTATGTGACGTCTTGCATATGGTTCTAGAATTCTAATCTATTGATTCTAGCTAGTCTATCTACTATTTCTATGAGTCATATGCAAGACGTCATTTTAGAAAAGACTTTTTCACTATTCAATAAATAGATTCAAATCTATTTGAATCTAGATTCAAATCTATTTGAATCTAGAATCAAACTTTCTGTTTGATTCTAATAGAATCAATAGAATAG
This sequence comes from Artemia franciscana, assembly GCF_032884065.1. NCBI lineage: Eukaryota > Metazoa > Arthropoda > Branchiopoda > Anostraca > Artemiidae > Artemia > Artemia franciscana. Next base: position 7,453 of record NW_027064820.1, read on the forward strand.
CACTAGTTCGTATGTGACGTCTTGCATATGGTTCTAGAATTCTAATCTATTGATTCTAGACCAGCTAGAATCAATAGTAGATAGAACAGGTGAAAGTTTGATTCAAGCTAGTCTATCTACTATTTCTATGAGTCATATGCAAGACGTCATTTTAGAAAAGACTTTTTCACTATTCAATAAATAGATTCAAATCTATTTGAATCTAGAATCAAACTTTCTGTTTGATTCTAATAGAATCAATAGAATAGCACTAGTTCGTATGTGACGTCTTGCATATGGTTCTAGAATTCTAATCTATTGATTCTAGCTAGTCTATCTACTATTTCTATGAGTCATATGTAAGACGTCATTTTAGAAAAGACTTTTTCACTATTCAATAAATAGATTCAAATCTATTTGAATCTAGAATCAAACTTTCTGTTTGATTCTAATAGAATCAATAGAATAGCACTAGTTCGTATTTGACGTCTTGCATATGGTTCTAGAATTCTAATCTATTGATTTTAGACCAGCTAGAATCAATAGTAGATAGAACAGTGAAAGTTTGATTCTAGCTAGTCTATCTACTATTTCTATGAGTCATATGCAAGACGTCATTTTAGAAAAGACTTTTTCACTATTCAATAAATAGATTCAAATCTATTTGAATCTAGAATCAAACTTTCTGTTTGATTCTAATAGAATCAATAGAATACCACTAGTTCGTATGTGACGTCTTGCATATGGTTCTAGAATTCTAATCTATTGATTCTAGCTAGTCTATCTACTATTTCTATGAGTCATATGCAAGACGTCATTTTAGAAAAGACTTTTTCACTATTCAATAATAGATTCAAATCTATTTGAATCTAGAATCAAACTTTCTGTTTGATTCTAATAGAATCAATAGAATAGCACTAGTTCGTAGTGACGTCTTGCATATGGTTCTAGATTTCTATTCTATTGATTCTAGCTAGTCTATCTACTATTTGCTATGAGTCATATGCAAGACTTCATTTTGGAAAAGACTTTTTCACTATTAAATAAATAGATTCAAATCTATTTGAATCTAGAATCAAACTTTCTGTTTGATTCTAATAGAATCAATAGAATAGCACTAGTTCGTATGTGACGTCTTGCATATGGTTTCTAGATTCAAATCTATTGATTCTAGACCAGCTAGAATCAATAGTAGATAGAACAGTGAAAGTTTGATTCTAGCTAGTCTATCTACTATTTCTATGAGTCATATGCAGGACGTCATTTTAGAAAAGACTTTTTCACTATTCAGTAAATAGATTCAAATCTATTTGAATCTAGAATCAAACTTTCTGTTTGATTCTAATAGAATCAATAGAATAGCACTAGTTCGTATGTGACGTCTTGCATATGGTTCTAGAATTCTAATCTATTGATTCTAGCTAGTCTATCTACTATTTCTATGAGTCATATGCAAGACGTCATTTTGGAAAAGACTTTTTCACTATTAAATAAATAGATTCAAATCTATTTGAATCTAGAATCAAACTTTCTGTTTGATTCTAATAGAATCAATAGAATAGCACTAGTTCGTATGTGACGTCTTGCATTTGGTTCTAGAATTCTAATCTATTGATTCTAGACCAGCTAGAATCAATAGTAGATAGAACAGTGAAAGTTTGATTCTGCTAGTCTATCTACTATTTCTATGAGTCATATGCAGGACTTCATTTTAGAAAAGACTTTTTCACTATTCAATAAATAGATTCAAATCTATTTGAATCTAGAATCAAACTTTCTGTTTGATTCTCATAGAATCAATAGAATAAGCACTAGTTCGTATGTGACGTCTTGCATATGGTTCTAGAATTCTAATCTATTGATTCTAGCTAGTCTATCTACTATTTCTATGAGTCATATGCAAGACGTCATGTTAGAAAAGACTTTTTCACTATTCAATAAATAGATTCAAATCTATTTGAATCTAGAATCAAACTTTCTGTTTGATTCTAATAGAATCAATAGAATAGCACTAGTTCGTATGTGACGTCTTGCATATGGTTTTAGAATTCTAATCTATTGATTCTAGACCAGCTAGAATCAATAGTAGATAGAACAGTGAAAGTTTGATTCTAGCTAGTCTATCTACTATTTCTATGAGACATATGCAAGACGTCATTTTAGAAAAGACTTTTTCACTATTCAATAAATAGATTCAAATCTATTTGAATCTAGAATCAAACTTTCTGTTTGATTCTAATAGAATCAAACTTTCTGTTTGATTCTAATAGAATCAATAGAATAGCACTAGTTCGTATGTGACGTCTTGCATATGGTTCTAGAATTCTAATCTATTGATTCTAGCTAGTCTATCTACTATTTCTATGAGTCATATGCAAGACGTCATTTTAGAAGAAGACTTTTTCACTATTCAATAAATAGATTCAAATCTATTTGAATCTAGAATCAAACTTTCTGTTTGATTCTAATAGAATCAATAGAATAGCACTAGTTCGTATGTGACGTCTTGCATATGGTTCTAGAATTCTAATCTATTGATTCTAGACCAGCTAGAATCAATTGTAGATAGAACAGTGAAAGTTTGATTCTAGCTAGTCTATCTACTATTTCTATGAGTCATATGCAAAACGTCATTTTAGAAAAGACTTTTTCACTATTCAATAAATAGATTCAAATCTATTTGAATCTAGAATCAAACTTTCTGTTTGATTCTATTATAATCAATAGAATAGCACTAGTTCGTATGTGACGTCTTGCATATGGTTCTAGAATTCTAATCTATTGATTCTAGCTAGTCTATCTACTATTTCTATGAGTCATATGCAAGACGTCATTTTAGAAAAGACTTTTTTCACTATTCAATAAATAGATTCAAATCTATTTGAATCTAGATTCAAATCTATTTGAATCTAGAATCAAACTTTCTGTTTGATTCTAATAGAATCAATAGAATAGCACTAGTTCGTATGTGACGTCTTGCATATGGTTCTAGAATTCTAATCTATTGATTCTAGACCAGCTAGAATCAATAGTAGATAGAACAGTGAAAGTTTGATTCTAGCTAGTCTATCTACTATTTCTATGAGTCATATGCAAGACGTCATTTTAGAAAAGACTTTTTCACTATTCAATAAATAGATTCAAATCTATTTGAATCTAGAATCAAACTTTCTGTTTGATTCTAATAGAATCAATAGAATAGCACTAGTTCGTATGTGACGTCTTGCATATGGTTCTAGAATTCTAATCTATTGATTCTAGCTAGTCTATCTACTATTTCTATGAGTCATATGTAAGACGTCATTTTAGAAAAGACTTTTTCACTATTCAATAAATAGATTCAAATCTATTTGAATCTAGAATCAAACTTTCTGTTTGATTCTAATAGAATCAATAGAATAGCACTAGTTCGTATTTGACGTCTTGCATATGGTTCTAGAATTCTAATCTATTGATTTTAGACCAGCTAGAATCAATAGTAGATAGAACAGTGAAAGTTTGATTCTAGCTAGTCTATCTACTATTTCTATGAGTCATATGCAAGACGTCATTTTAGAAAAGACTTTTTCACTATTCAATAAATAGATTCAAATCTATTTGAATCTAGAATCAAACTTGCTGTTTGATTCTAATAGAATCAATAGAATAGCACTAGTTCGTATGTGACGTCTTGCATATGGTTCTAGAATTCTAATCTATTGATTCTAGACCAGCTAGAATCAATAGTAGATAGACTAGCAAGAATCAATAAAACTTTTAATAGATTCAGCAGTGAAAGTTTGATTCTATTTCTATGAGTCACGCATATTCTCTATATGCAAGTCCATAACTTTGACCTAGTAAGCAAATCCACGAACACCGCCCCGTTTAATAAAACTTCAATAAAACTTTTAATAGATTCAGCAGTGAAAGTTTGATTCTATTTCTATGAGTCATACACATATTCTCATATGCAAGTCCTTGTGCAAAATATTTTGATTCTAAGCTAGTCTATCTACTATTTCTATGAGTCATATGCAAGACGTCATTTTAGAAAAGACTTTTTCACTATTCAATAAATAGATTCAAATCTATTTGAATCTAGAATCAAACTTTCTGTTTGATTCTAATAGAATCAATAGAATAGCACTAGTTCGTATGTGACGTCTTGCATATGGTTCTAGAATTCTAATCTATTGATTCTAGACCAGCTAGAATCAATAGTACATAGACTAGCAAGAATCAATAAAACTTTTAATAGATTCAGCAGTGGAAGTTTGATTCTATTTCTATGAGTCATACGCATATTCTCATATGCAAGTCCATAACTCTGACCTAGTAAGCAAATCCACGAAACACCGCCCCGTTTAATAAAACTTCAATAAAACTTTTAATAGATTCAGCAGTGAAAGTTTGATTCTAGCTAGTCTATCTACTACTTCTATGAGTCATATGCAAGACAATAATATCGTAAAAATAGACAATAATATCGGCCACTGCGCGTCTTTTCTAAAATGACGTCTTGCATATGACTCATAGAAATAGTAGATAGACTAGATCTCATCTAAGATCTAGATGAGTAGATCTCTGACCTAGTAAGCAAATCCACGAACAGAAATAGTAGAAATTGATAAGAAATAGTAGATAGACTAGCTAGAATCAAACTTTCTTGTATTCTAATTGATTTTATTGTATAAGATATTATTGTCTATTAAATAGACAATAATATCGGCCACTGCGCGTCTTTTCTAAAATGACGTCTTGCATATGACTCTTGCTTACTAGATTCATAGCTGAAAATTTTTTTTTTTTTCTAATGACTTTAAAAGTCATTTATTAAACGGAGTCATATGCAAGACGTCATTTTAGAAAAGACGCGCAGTGGCCGATATTATTCTCTATTTCTACCGATATTATATTCTTTCATATGAGTCATAGAAATAGTAGATAGGCTAGCTAGAATCAAACTTTCACTGCTGAATCTATTAAAAGTTTTATTGATTCTAGCTAGTCTATCTACTATTGATTCTAGCTGGTCTAGAATCAATAGTAAGTTTTTAAAATCAATTAGAATACAAGAAAGTTTAATAAAACTCATAGAAATAAAATTTTATAAAACTTTGATTCTGGACATTTTCCTCTAGGCCTCTAGGTGGCCGATATTCAAATAGATTTAATAGATTCAGCAGTGAAAGTTTGATTCTAGATTCAAATAGATTTCTAAAATGACGTCTTGCATATGACTCATAGAAATAGTAGATATACTAGCTAGAATCAAACTTTCACTGCTGAATCTACTAAAAGTTTTAATAGATTCTAAAATGACGTCTTGCATATGACTCATAGAAAAACTTATATCTCTATCTATTCTATCTATCTATCTACTCTAAGTATTCTTAGAAACTTATCAAACTTTCACTGCTGAATCTATTAAAAGTTTTGAATCTTTAAGAATTAAAAGTTTTGAATCTATTAAAACTTTTATAGATTCAGCAGTGAAAGTTTGATTCTAGCTAGTCTATCTACTATTTCTATGAGTCATATGCAAGACGTCATTTTAGAAAAGACGCGCAGTGGCCGATATTATTGTCTATTTCTACCGATATTATATTCTTGCATATGACTCATAGAAATAGTACTAAAATATTTTACTACAAAGACTCATAGAAATAGTAGATAGACTAGCTAGAATCAAACTTTCACTGTTTCTAGTGAAGGCTTGCGGCCTTGTGCAAAATATTTCCTCTAGGCCTCTAGGTGGCCGATATTCAAATAGATTTAATAGATTCAGCAGTGAAAGTTTGATTCTAGCTAGTCTATCTACTATTTCTATGAGTCATATGCAAGTCCTTGTGCAAAATATTTTGATTCTAGCTAGTCTATCTACTATTTCTATGAGTTTTATTTGTCTATTCTAGCTAGTCTATCTACTATTTATGTTATGAATGAAATGAAAGGTCTTGCATACAAGAGTAGATAGATTTATTTAACGGAGTAGAAATAGAAATAGACAATAATATCGGCCACCTGCGCGTCTTTTCTAAAATGACGTCTTGCATATGACTCATAGAAATAGTAGATAGACTAGCTAGAATAGACAAATAAAACTCATAGAAATAGTAGATAGACTAGCTAGAATCAAACTATCTACTATCCGATATACAAGATATTATTGTCTATTAAATAGACAATAATATCGGCCACTGCGCGTCTTTTCTAAAATGACGTCTTGCATATGACTCATAGAAATAGTAGATAGACTAGCTAGAATCAAACTTTCTTGTATTCTAATTGATTTTAAAAACTTACTATTGATTCTAGACCAGCTAGAATCCAATAGTAGATAGACTAGCTAGAATCAATAAAACTTTTAATAGATTCAGCAGTGAAAGTTTGATTCTATTTCTATGAGTCATACGCATATTCTCATATGCAAGTCCTTGTGCAAAATATTTTGATTCTAGCTAGTCTATCTACTATTTCTATGAGTCATATGCAAGACGTCATTTTAGAAAAGACTTTTTCACTATTCAATAAATAGATTCAAATCTATTTGAATCTAGAATCAAACTTTCTGTTTGATTCTAATAGAATCAATAGAATAGCACTAGTTCGTATGTGACGTCTTGCATATGGTTCTAGAATTCTAATCTATTGATTCTAGACCAGCTAGAATCAATAGTAGATAGACTAGCAAGAATCAATAAAACTTTTAATAGATTCAGCAGTGAAAGTTTGATTCTATTTCTATGAGTCATACGCATATTCTCATATGCAAGTCCATAACTTTGACCTAGTAAGCAAATCCACGAACACCCGCCCTGTTTAATAAAACTTCAATAAAACTTTTAATAGATTCAGCAGTGAAAGTTTGATTCTAGCTAGTCTATCTACTATTTCTATGAGTCATATGCAAGACAATAATATCGTAGAAATAGACAATAATATCGGCCACTGCGCGTCTTTTCTAAAATGACGTCTTGCATATGACTCATAGAAATAGTAGATAGACTAGATCTCATCTAGAGATCTAGATGAGTAGATCCTCTGACCTAGTAAGCAAATCCACGAACAGAAATAGTAGAAATTGATAAGAAATAGTAGATAGACTAGCTAGAATCAAACTTTCTTGTATTCTAATTGATTTTATTGTATAAGATATTATTGTCTATTAAATAGACAATATATCGGCCACTGCGCGTCTTTTCTAAAATGACGTCCGCATATGACTCTTGCTTACTAGATTCATAGCTGAAAATTTTTATTTTTTTTTCTAATGACTTTAAAGTCATTTATTAAACGGAGTCATATGCAAGACGTCATTTTAGAAAAGACGCGCAGTGGCCGATATTATGGTCTATTTCTACCGATATTTATTCTTGCATATGACTCATAGAATAGTAGATAGACTAGCTAGAATCAAACTTTCACTGCTGAATCTATTAAAAGTTTATTGATTCTAGCTAGTCTATCTACTATTGATTCTAGCTGGTCTAGAATCAATAGTAAGTTTTTAAAATCAATTAGAATACAAGAAAGTTTAATAAAACTCATAGAAATAAAATTTTATAAAACTTTGATTCTGGACATTTTCCTCTAGGCCTCTAGGTGGCCGATATTCAAATAGATTTAATAGATTCAGCAGTGAAAGTTTGATTCTAGATTCAAATAGATTTCTAAATGACGTCTTGCATATGACTCATAGAAATAGTAGATATACTAGCTAGAATCAAACTTTCACTGCTGAATCTACTAAAAGTTTTAATAGATTCTAAAATGACGTCTTGCATATGACTCATAAAAAACTTATATCTCTATCTATTCTATTCTATCTATCTACTCTAAGTATTCTTAAAAACTTATCAAACTTTCACTGCTGAATCTATTTAAAGTTTTGAATCTTTAAGAATTAAAAGTTTTGAATCTATTAAAACTTTTAATAGATTCAGCAGTGAAAGTTTGATTCTAGCTAGTCTATCTACTATTTCTATGAGTCATATGCAAGACGTCATTTTAGAAAAGACGCGCAGTTGCCGATATTATTGTCTATTTCTACCGATATTATATTCTTGCATATGACTCATAGAAATAGTAGATAGACTAGCTAGAATCAAACTTTCACTGCTGAATCTATTAAAAGTTTTATTGATTCTAGCTAGTCTATCTACTATTGTTTCTAGCTGGTCTAGAATCAATAGTAAGTTTTTAAAATCAATTAGAATACAAGAAAGTTTAATAAAACTCATAGAAATAAATTTTATAAAACTTTGATTCTGGACATTTTCCTCTAGGCCTCTAGGTGGCCGATATTCAAATAGATTTAATAGATTCAGCAGTGAAAGTTTGATTCTAGCTAGTCTATCTACTATTTCTATGAGTCATTTGCAAGTCCTTGTGCAAAATATTTGATTCTAGCTAGTCTATCTACTATTTCTATGAGTTTTATTTGTCTATTCTAGATAGTCTAATTACTATTTATGTTATGAATGAAATGAAAGGTCTTGCATCAAGAGTAGATAGATTTATTAAACGGAGTAGAAATAGAAATAGACAATAATATCGGCCACTGCGCGTCTTTTCTAAAATGACGTCTTGCATATGACTCATAGAAATAGTAGATAGACTAGCTAGAATAGACAAATAAAACTCATAGAAATAGTAGATAGACTAGCTAGAATCAATAAAACTTTTAATAGATTCAGCAGTGAAAGTTTGATTCTATTTCTATGAGTCATACGCATATTCTCATATGCAAGTCCTTGTGCAAAATATTTTGATTCTAGCTAGTCTATCTACTATTTCTATGAGTCATATGCAAGACGTCATTTTAGAAAAGACTTTTTCACTATTCAATAAATAGATTCAAATCTATTTGAATCTAGAATCAAACTTTCTGTTGATTCTAATAGAATCATTAGAATAGCACTAGTTCGTATGTGACGTCTTGCATATGGTTCTAGAATTCTAATCTATTGATTCTAGACCAGCTAGAATCAATAGTAGATAGACTAGCAAGAATCAATAAAACTTTTAATGGATTCAGCAGTGAAAGTTTGATTCTATTTCTATGAGTCATACGCAATATTCTCATATGCAAGTCCATAACTCTGACCTAGTAAGCAAATCCACGAACACCGCCCTGTTTAATAAAACTTCAATAAAACTTTTAATAGATTCAGCAGTGAAAGTTTGATTCTAGCTAGTCTATCTACTATTTCTATGAGTCATATGCAAGACAATAATATCGTAGAAATAGACAATAATATCGGCCACTGCGCGTCTTTTCTAAAATGACGTCTTGCATATGACTCATAGAAATAGTAGATAGACTAGATCTCATCTAGAGATCTAGATGAGTAGATCTCTGACCTAGTAAGCAAATCACGAACAGAAATAGTTGAAATTGATAAGAAATAGTAGATAGACAAGCTAGAATCAAACTTTCTTGTATTCTAATTGATTTTATTGTATAAGATATTATTGTCTATTAAATAGACAATAATATCGGCCACTGCGCGTCTTTTCTAAAATGACGTCTTGCATATGACTCTTGCTTACTAGATTCATAGCTGAAAAATTTTATTTTTTTTTCTAATGACTTTAAAAGTCATTTATTAAACGGAGTCATATGCAGACGTCATTTTAGAAAAGACGCGCAGTGGCCGATATTATTGTCTATTTCTACCGATATTATATTCTTGCATATGACTCATAGAAATAGTAGATAGACTAGCTAGAATCAAACTTTCACTGCTGAATCTATTAAAGTTTTATTGATTCTAGCTAGTCTATCTACTATTGATTCTAGCTGGTCTAGAATCAATAGTAAGTTTTTAAAATCAATTAGAATACAAGAAAGTTTAATAAAACTCATAGAAATAAAATTTATAAAACTTTGATTCTGGACATTTTCCTCTAGGCCTCTAGGTGGCCGATATTCAAATAGATTTAATAGATTCAGCAGTGAAAGTTTGATTCTAGATTCAAATAGATTTCTAAAATGACGTCTTGCATATGACTCATAGAAATAGTAGATATACTAGCTAGAATCAAACTTTCACTGCTGAATCTACTAAAAGTTTTATAGATTCTAAAATGACGTCTTGCATATGACTCATAGAAAACTTATTAATCTCTATCTATTCTATTCTATCTATCTACTCTAAGTATTCTAAAAACTTATCAAACTTTCACTGCTGAATCTATTTAAAGTTTTGAATCTTTAAGAATTAAAAGTTTTGAATCTATTAAAACTTTAATAGATTCAGCAGTGAAAGTTTGATTCTAGCTAGTCTATCTACTATTTCTATGAGTCATATGCAAGACGTCATTTTAGAAAAGACGCGCAGTGGCCGATATTATTGTCTATTTCTACCGATATTATATTCTTGCATATGACTCATAGAAATAGTAGATAGACTAGCTAGAATCAAACTTTCACTGCTGAATCTATTAAAAGTTTTATTGATTCTAGCTAGTCTATCTACTATTGATTCTAGCTGGTCTAGAATCAATAGTAAGTTTTTAAAATCATTAGAATACAGAAAGTTTAATAAAACTCATAGAAATAAAATTTTATAAAACTTTGATTCTGGACATTTTCCTCTAGGCTCTAGTGGCCGATATTCAAATAGATTTAATAGATTCAGCAGTGAAAGTTTGATTCTAGCTAGTCTATCTACTATTTCTATGAGTCATTTGCAAGTCCTTGTGCAAAATATTTTGATTCTAGCTAGTCTATCTACTATTTCTATGAGTTTTATTTGTCTATTCTAGATAGTCTATCTACTATTTATGTTATGAATGAAATGAAAGGTCTTGCATACAAGAGTAGATAGATTTATTAAACGGAGTAGAAATAGAAATAGACAATAATATCGGCCACTGCGCGTCTTTTCTAAATGACGTCTTGCATATGACTCATAGAAATAGTAGATAGACCTAGCTAGAATAGACAAATAAAACTCATACAAATAGTAGATAGACTAGCTAGAATCAAACTATCTACTATTCCGATATACAAGATATTATTGTCTATTAAATAGACAATAATAATCGGCCACTGCGCGTTTTCTAAAATGACGTCTTGCTTATGACTCATTGAAATAGTAGATAGACTAGCTAGAATCAAACTTTCTTGTATTCTAATTGATTTTAAAAACTTACTATTGATTCTAGACCAGCTAGAATCAATAGTAGATAGACTAACTAGAATCAATAAAACTTTTAATAGATTCAGCAGTGAAAGTTTGATTCTATTCTATGAGTCATACGCATATTCTCATGTGCAAGTCCTTGTGCAAAATATTTTGATTCTAGCTAGTCTATCTACTATTTCTATGAGTCATATGCAAGACGTCATTTTAGAAAAGACTTTTTCACTATTCAATAAATAGATTCAAATCTATTTGAATCTAGAATCAAACTTTCTGTTTGATTCTAATAGAATCAATAGAATAGCACTAGTTCGTATGTGACGTCTTGCATATGGTTCTAGAATTCTAATCTATTGATTCTAGACCAGCTAGAATCAATAGTAGATAGACTAGCAAGAATCAAAAAAACTTTTAATAGATTCAGCAGTGAAAGTTTGATTCATTTTCTATGGAGTCATACGCATATTCTCATATGCAAGTCCATAACTCTGACCTAGTAAGCAAATCCACGAACAACGCCCCGTTTAATAAAACTTCAATAAACTTTTAATAGATTCAGCAGTGAAAGTTTGATTCTAGCTAGTCTATCTACTATTTCTAAGAGTCATATGCAAGACAATAATATCGTAGAAATAGACAATAATACGGCCACTGCGCGTCTTTTCTAAAATGACGTCTTGCATATGACTCATAGAAATAGTAGATAGATTAGATCTCATCTAGAGATCTAGATGAGTAGTCTCTGACCTAGTAAGCAAATCCACGAACAGAAATAGTAGAAATTGATAAGAAATAGTAGATAGACTAGCTAGAATCAAACTTTCTTGTATTCTAATTGATTTTATTGTATAAGATAATATTGTCTATTAAATAGACAATAATATCGGCCACTGCGCGTCTTTTCTAAAATGACGTCTTGCATATGACTCTTGCTTACTAGATTCATAGCTGAAATTTTTTTTTTTTTTCTAGAAATTTTTTTTCTATTTTTTCTAATTAACTAGACAATATATCGGCCACTGCGCGTCTTTTCTAAATGACGTCTTGTATATGACTCATAGAAATAGTAGATAGACTAGCTAGAATCAAATTTCTTGTATTCTAATTGATTTTAAAAACTTACTATGATTCTAGACCAGCTAGAATCAATAGTAGATAGACTAGCTAGAATCAATAAGACTTTTAATAGATTCAGCAGTGAAAGTTTGATTCTATTTCTATGAGTCATACGCATATTCTCATATGCAAGTCCTTGTGCAAAATATTTTGATTCTAGCTAGTCTATCTACTAATTCTATGAGTCATATGCAAGACGTCATTTTAGAAAAGACTTTTTTCACTATTCAATAAATAGATTCAAATCTATTTGAATCTAGAATCAAACTTTCTGTTTGATTCTAATAGAATCAATAGAATAGCACTAGTTCGTATGTGACGTCTTGCATATGGTTCTAGAATTCTAATCTATTGATTCTAGACAGCTAGAATCAATAGTAGATAGACTAGCAAGAATCAATAAAACTTTTAATAGATTCAGCAGTGAAAGTTTGATTCTATTCTATGAGTCATACGCATATTCTCATATGCAAGTCCATAACTCTGACCTAGTAAGCAAATCCACGATTTCCGCCCCGTTTAATAAAACTTCAATAAAACTTTTAATAGATTCAGCAGTGAAAGTTTGATTCTAGCTAGTCTATCTACTATTTCTTGGAATCATATGCAAGACAATAATATCGTAGAAATAGACAATAATATCGGCCACTGCGCGTCTTTTCTAAAATGACGTCTTGCATATGACTCATAGAAATAGTAGATAGACTAGATCTCATCTAGAGATCTAGATGAGTAGATCTCTGACCTAGTAAGCAAATCCACGAACAGAAATAGTAGAATTGATAAGAAATAGTAGATAGACTAGCTAGAATCAAACTTTCTTGTATTCTAATTGATTTTATTGTATAAGATATTATTGTCTATTAAATAGACAATAATATCGGCCACTGCGCGTCTTTTCTAAAATGACGTCTTGCATATGACTCTTGCTTACTAGATTCATAGCTGAAAAAAATTTTATTTTTTTTTCTAATGACTTTAAAAGTCATTTATTAAACGGAGTCATATGCAAGACGTCATTTTAGAAAAGACGCGCAGTGGCCGATATTATTGTCTTTTTCTACCGATATTATATCTTGCATATGACTCATAGAAATAGTAGATAGACTAGCTAGAATCAAACTTTCACTGCTGAATCTATTAAAAGTTTTATTGATTCTAGCTAGTCTATCTACTATTGATTCTAGCTGGTCTAGAATCAATAGTAAGCTTTTAAAATCAATTAGAATACAAGAAAGTTTAATAAAACTCATAGAAATAAAATTTTATAAAACTTTGATTCTGGACATTTTCCTCTAGGCCTCTAGGTGGCCGATATTCAAATAGATTTAATAGATTCAGCAGTGAAAGTTTGATTCTAGATTCAAATAGATTTCTAAAATGACGTCTTGCATATGACTCATAGAAATAGTAGATAGACTAGCTAGAATCAAACTAGCTATGACTCATAGAAAACTATTATCTCTATCTATTCTATTCTATCAATCTACTCTAAGTATTCTTAGAAACTTATCAAACTTTCACTGCTGAATCTATTAAAAGTTTTGAATCTTTAAGAATTAAAAGTTTTGAACCTATTAAAACTTTTAATAGATTTTCTGTGAAAGTTTGATTTCTAGCTAGTCTATCTACTATTTCTAGAGTCATATGCAAGACGTCATTTTAGAAAGACGCGCAGTGGCTGATATTATTGTCTATTTCTAACGATATTATATTCTTGCATATGACTCATAGAAATAGTACTACAATATTTTACTACAAAGACTCATAGAAATAGTAGATAGACTAGCTAGAATCAAACTTTCACTGTTTCTAGTGAAGGCTTGCGGCCTTGTGCAAAATATTTTCCTCTAGGCCTCTAGGTGGCCGATATTCAAATAGATTTAATAGATTCAGCAGTGAAAGTTTGATTCTAGCTAGTCTATCTACTATTTCTATGAGTCATATGCAAGTCCTTGTGCAAAATATTTTGATTCTAGCTAGTCTATCTACTATTTTCTATGAGTTTTATTTGTCTATTCTAGCTAGTCTATCTACTATTTATGTTATGAATGAAATGAAAGGTCTTGCATACAGAGTAGATAGATTTATTAAACGGAGTAGAAATAGAAATAGACAATAATATCGGCCACTGCGCGTCTTTTCTAAAATGACGTCTTGCATATGACTCATAGAAATAGTAGATAGACTAGCTAGAATAGACAAATAAAACTCATAGAAATAGTAGATAGACTAGCTAGAATCAAACTATCTACTATTCCGATATACAAGATATTATGTCTATTAAATAGACAATAATATCGGCCACTTCGCGTCTTTTCTAAAATGACGTCTTGCATATGACTCATAGAAATAGTAGATAGACTAGCTAGAATCAAACTTTCTTGTATTCTAATTGATTTTAAAAACTTACTATTGATTCTAAACCAGCTAGAATCAATAGTAGATAGACTAGCTAGAATCAATAAAACTTTTAATAGATCAGCAGTGAAAGTTTGATTCTATTTCTATGAGTCATACGCATATTCTCATATGCAAGTCCTTGTGCAAAATATTTTGATTCTAGCTAGTCTATCTACTATTTCTATGAGTCATATGCAAGACGTCATTTAGAAAAGACTTTTTCACTATTCAATAAATAGATTCAAATCTTTTTAAATCTAGAATCAAATTTTCTGTTTGATTCTAATAGAATCAATAGAATAGCACTAGTTCGTATGTGACGTCTTGCATATGGTTCTAGAATTCTAATCTATGATTCTAGACCAGCTAGAATCAATAGTAGATAGACTAGCAGAATCAATAAAACTTTTAATAGATTCAGCAGTGAAAGTTTGATTCTATTTCTATGAGTCACGCATATTCTCATATGCAAGTCCATAACTTTGACCTAGTAAGCAAATCACGAACACCGCCCCGTTTAATAAAACTTCAATAAAACTTTTAATAGATTCAGCAGTGAAAGTTTGATTCTATTTCTATGAGTCATACGCATATTCTCATATGCAAGTCCATAACTCTGACCTAGTAAGCAAATCCACGAACACCGCCCCGTTTAATAAAACTTCAATAAAACTTTAATAGATTCAGCAGTGAAAGTTTGATTCTAGCTAGGTCTATCTACTACTTCTATGAGTCATATGCAAGACAATAATATCGTAGAAATAGACAATAATATCGGCCACTGTGCGTCTTTTCTAAAATGGACGTCTTGCATATGACTCATAGAAATAGTAGATAGACTAGATCTCATCTAGAGATCTAGATGAGTAGATCTCTGACCTAGTAAGCAAATCCCACGAACAGAAATAGTAGAAATTGATAAGAAATAGTAGATAGACTAGCTAGAATCAAAAACTTTCTTGTATTCTAATTGATTTTTATTGTATAAGATATTATTGTCTATTAAATAGACAATAATATCGGCCACTGCGCGTCTTTTCTAAAATGACCGTCTTGCATATGACTCTTGCTTACTAGATTCATAGCTGAAAAAATTTTATTTTTTTTTCTAATGACTTTAAAAGTCATTTATTAAACGGAGTCATATTGCAAGACGTCATTTTAGAAAAGACGCGCAGTGGCCGATATTATTGGTCTATTTCTACCGATATTTTATTCTTGCATATAAGTCATAGAAATAGTAGATAGACTAGCTAGAATCAAACTTTCACTGCTGAATCTATTAAAAGTTTTATTGATTCTAGCTAGTCTATCTACTATTGATTCTAGCTGGTCTAGAATCAATACTAAAGTTTTTAAAATCAATTAGAATACAAGAAAGTTTAATAAAACTCATAGAAATAAAATTTTATAAAACTTTGATTCTGGACATTTTCCTCTAGGCCTCTAGGTGGCCGATATTCAAATAGATTTAATAGATTCAGCAGTGAAAGTTTGCTTCTAGATTCAAATAGATTTCTAAAATGACGTCTTGCATATGACTCATAGAAATAGTAGATATACTAGCTAGAATCAAACTTTCACTGCTGAATCTATTAAAAGTTTTATAGATTCTAAAATGACGTCTTGCATATGACTCATAGAAAACTTATTATCTCTATCTATTCTATTCTATCTATCTACTCTAAGTATTCTTAGAACTTATCAAACTTTCACTGCTGAATCTATTAAAAGTTTGAATCTTTAAGAATTAAAAGTTTTGAATCTATTAAAACTTTTAATAGATTCAGCAGTGAAAGTTTGATTCTAGCTAGTCTATCTACTATTTCTATGAGTCATATAGCAAGACGTCATTTTAGAAAAGACGCGCAGTGGCCGATATTATTGTCTATTTCTACCGATATTATATTCTTGCATATGACTCATAGAAATAGTACTAAAATACTTTTACTACAAAGACTCATAGAAATAGTAGATAGACTAGCTAGAATCAAACTTCACTGTTTCTAGTGAAGGCTTGCGGCCTTGTGCAAAATATTTCCTCTAGGCCTCTAGGTGGCCGATATTCAAATAGATTTAATAGATTCAGCAGTGAAAGTTTGATTCTAGCTAGTCTATCTACTATTTCTATGAGTCATATGCAAGTCCCTTGTGCAAAATATTTTGATTCTAGCTAGTCTATCTACTATTCTATGAGTTTTATTTGTCTATTCTAGCTAGTCTATCTACTATTTATGTTATGAATGAAATGAAAGGTCTTGCATACAAGAGTAGATAG
>NW_027064821.1:0-24323 GCF_032884065.1 Artemia franciscana
ATTGATTGCAAATGGTAAAGAATGTGATTAAAGGCTCTTTTCCTATGTCAAAAGTTTTAGTTTTCGAGGGTAATAGCTACGTATGTTGAAAAAATGAAGATATTAGACTATTTTATGATTGCAAATGGTAAAGAATGTGATTAAAGGCTCTTTTCCTATTTCAAAAGTTTTAGTTTTCAAGGGTAATAGCTACGTATGTTGAAAAAATGAAGATATTAGACTATTTTATGATTGCAAATGGTAAAGAATGTGATTAAAGGCTCTTTTCCTATTTCAAAAGTTTTAGTTTTCGAGGGTAATAGCTACGTATGTTGAAAAAATGAAGATATTAGACTATTTTATGATTGCAAATGGTAAAGAATGTGATTAAAGGCTCTTTTCCTATGTCAAAAGTTTTAGTTTTCGAGGGTAATAGCTACGTATGTTGAAAAAATGAAGATATTAGACTATTTTATGATTGCAAATGGTAAAGAATGTGATTAAAGGCTCTTTTCCTATGTCAAAAGTTTTAGTTTTCGAGGGTAATAGCTATCTATGTTGAAAAAATGAAGATATTAGACTATTTTATGATTGCAAATGGTAAAGAATGTGATTAAAGGCTCTTTTCCTATGTCAAAAGTTTTAGTTTTCGAGGGTAATAGCTACGTATGTTGAAAAAATGAAGATATTAGACTATTTTATGATTGCAAATGGTAAAGAATGTGATTAAAGGCTCTTTTCCTATGTCAAAAGTTTTAGTTTTCGAGGGTAATAGCTACGTATGTTGAAAAAATGAAGATATTAGACAATTTTATGATTGCAAATGGTAAAGAATGTGATTAAAGGCTCTTTTCCTATGTCAAAAGTTTTAGTTTTCGAGGGTAATAGCTATGTATGTTGAAAAAATGAAGAATATTAGACTATTTTATGATTGCAAATGGTAAAGAATGTGATTAAAGGCTCTTTTCCTATGTCAAAAGTTTTAGTTTTCGAGGGTAATAGCTACGTATGTTGAAAAAATGAAGATATTAGACTATTTTATGATTGCAAATGGTAAAGAATGTGATTAAAGGCTCTTTTCCTATGTCAAAAGTTTTAGTTTTCGAGGGTAATAGCTACGTATGTTGAAAAAATGAAGATATTAGACTATTTTATGATTGCAAATGGTAAAGAATGTGATTAAAGGCTCTTTTCCTATGTCAAAAGTTTTAGTTTTCGAGGGTAATAGCTACGTATGTTGAAAAAATGAAGATATTAGACTATTTTATGATTGCAAATGGTAAAGAATGTGATTAAAGGCTCTTTTCCTATGTCAAAAGTTTTAGTTTTCGAGGGTAATAGCTACGTATGTTGAAAAAATGAAGATATTAGACTATTTTATGATTGCAAATGGTAAAGAATGTGATTAAAGGCTCTTTTCCTATGTCAAAAGTTTTAGTTTTCGAGGGTAATAGCTACGTATGTTGAAAAAATGAAGATATTAGACTATTTTATGATTGCAAATGGTAAAGAATGTGATTAAAGGCTCTTTTCCTATTTCAAAAGTTTTAGTTTTCGAGGGTAATAGCTACGTATGTTGAAAAAATGAAGATATTAGACTATTTTATGATTGCAAATGGTAAAGAATGTGATTAAAGGCTCTTTTCCTATGTCAAAAGTTTTAGTTTTCGAGGGTAATAGCTACGTATGTTGAAAAAATGAAGATATTAGACTATTTTATGATTGCAAATGGTAAAGAATGTGATTAAAGGCTCTTTTCCTATGTCAAAAGTTTTAGTTTTCGAGGGTAATAGCTACGTATGTTGAAAAAATGAAGATATTAGACTATTTTATGATTGCAATGGTAAAGAATGTGATTAAAGGCTCTTTTCCTATGTCAAAAGTTTTAGTTTTCGAGGGTAATAGCTATATGTTGAAAAAATGAAGATATTAGACTATTTTATGATTGCACATGGTAAAGAATGTGATTAAAGGCTCTTTTCCTATTTCAAAAGTTTTAGTTTTCGAGGGTAATAGCTAGTATGTTGAAAAAATGAAGATATTAGACTATTTTATGATTGCAAATGGTAAAGAATGTGATTAAAGGCTCTTTTCCTATGTCAAAAGTTTTAGTTTTCGAGGGTAATAGCTACGTATGTTGAAAAAATGAAGATATTAGACTATTTTATGATTGCAAATGGTAAAGAATGTGATTAAAGGCTCTTTTCCTATGTCAAAAGTTTTAGTTTTCGAGGGTAATAGCTACGTATGTTGAAAAAATGAAGATATTAGACTATTTTATGATTGCACATGGTAAAGAATGTGATTAAAGGCTCTTTTCCTATGTCAAAAGTTTTAGTTTTCGAGGGTAATAGCTACGTATGTTGAAAAAATGAAGATATTAGACTATTTTATGATTGCACATGGTAAAGAATGTGATTAAAGGCTCTTTTCCTATGTCAAAAGTTTTAGTTTTCGAGGGTAATAGCTACGTATGTTGAAAAAATGAAGATATTAGACTATTTTATGATTGCAAATGGTAAAGAATGTGATTAAAGGCTCTTTTCCTATGTCAAAAGTTTTAGTTTTCGAGGGTAATAGCTACGTATGTTGAAAAAATGAAGATATTAGACTATTTTATGATTGCAAATGGTAAAGAATGTGATTAAAGGCTCTTTTCCTATGTCAAAAGTTTTAGTTTTCGAGGGTAATAGCTACGTATGTTGAAAAAATGAAGATATTAGACTATTTTATGATTGCAAATGGTAAAGAATGTGATTAAAGGCTCTTTTCCTATTTCAAAAGTTTTAGTTTTCGAGGGTAATAGCTACGTATGTTGAAAAAATGAAGATATTAGACTATTTTATGATTGCAAATGGTAAAGAATGTGATTAAAGGCTCTTTTCCTATTTCAAAAGTTTTAGTTTTCGAGGGTAATAGCTATATGTTGAAAAAATGAAGATATTAGACTATTTTATGATTGCACATGGTAAAGAATGTGATTAAAGGCTCTTTTCCTATGTCAAAAGTTTTAGTTTTCGAGGGTAATAGCTACGTATGTTGAAAAAATGAAGATATTAGACTATTTTATGATTGCAAATGGTAAAGAATGTGATTAAAGGCTCTTTTCCTATGTCAAAAGTTTTAGTTTTCGATGGTAATAGCTACGTATGTTGAAAAAATGAAGATATTAGACTATTTTATGATTGCAAATGGTAAAGAATGTGATTAAAGGCTCTTTTCCTATGTCAAAAGTTTTAGTTTTCGAGGGTAATAGCTATGTATGTTGAAAAAATGAAGATATTAGACTATTTTATGATTGCACATGGTAAAGAATGTGATTAAAGGCTCTTTTCCTATGTCAAAAGTTTTAGTTTTCGAGGGTAATAGCTACGTATGTTGAAAAAATGAAGATATTAGACTATTTTATGATTGCAAATGGTAAAGAATGTGATTAAAGGCTCTTTTCCTATGTCAAAAGTTTTAGTTTTCGAGGGTAATAGCTACGTATGTTGAAAAAATGAAGATATTAGACTATTTTATGATTGCAAATGGTAAAGAATGTGATTAAAGGCTCTTTTCCTATTTCAAAAGTTTTAGTTTTCGAGGGTAATAGCTACGTATGTTGAAAAAATGAAGATATTAGACTATTTTATGATTGCACATGGTAAAGAATGTGATTAAAGGCTCTTTTCCTATGTCAAAAGTTTTAGTTTTCGAGGTAATAGCTACGTATGTTGAAAAAATGAAGATATTAGACTATTTTATGATTGCAAATGGTAAAGAATGTGATTAAAGGCTCTTTTCCTATTTCAAAAGTTTTAGTTTTCGAGGGTAATAGCTACGTATGTTGAAAAAATGAAGATATTAGACTATTTTATGATTGCAAATGGTAAAGAATGTGATTAAAGGCTCTTTTCCTATGTCAAAAGTTTTAGTTTTCGAGGGTAATAGCTACGTATGTTGAAAAAATGAAGATATTAGACTATTTTATGATTGCAAATGGTAAAGAATGTGATTAAAGGCTCTTTTCCTATGTCAAAAGTTTTAGTTTTCGATGGGTAATAGCTACGTATGTTGAAAAAATGAAGATATTAGACTATTTTATGATTGCAAATGGTAAAGAATGTGATTAAAGGCTCTTTTCCTATGTCAAAAGTTTTAGTTTTCGAGGGTAATAGCTACGTATGTTGAAAAAATGAAGATATTAGACTATTTTATGATTGCAAATGGTAAAGAATGTGATTAAAGGCTCTTTTCCTATTTCAAAAGTTTTAGTTTTCGAGGGTAATAGCTACGTATGTTGAAAAAATGAAGATATTAGACTATTTTATGATTGCAAATGGTAAAGAATGTGATTAAAGGCTCTTTTCCTATGTCAAAAGTTTTAGTTTTCGAGGGTAATAGCTAGGTCTGTTGAAAAAATGAAGATAATTAGACTATTTTATGATTGCAAATGGTAAAGAATGTGATTAAAGGCTCTTTTCCTATTTCAAAAGTTTTAGTTTTCGAGGGTAATAGCTACGTATGTTGAAAAAATGAAGATATTAGACAATTTTATGATTGCAAATGGTAAAGAATGTGATTAAAGGCTCTTTTCCTATGTCAAAAGTTTTAGTTTTCGAGGGTAATAGCTACGTATGTTGAAAAAATGAAGATATTAGACTATTTTATGATTGCAAATGGTAAAGAATGTGATTAAAGGCTCTTTTCCTATTTCAAAAGTTTTAGTTTTCGAGGGTAATAGCTACGTCTGTGAAAAAATGAAGATATTAGACTATTTTATGATTGCAAATGGTAAAGAATGTGATTAAAGGCTCTTTTCCTATGTCAAAAGTTTTAGTTTTCGAGGGTAATAGCTACCTATGTTGAAAAAATGAAGATATTAGACTATTTTATGATTGCAAATGGTAAAGAATGTGATTAAAGGCTCTTTTCCTATGTCAAAAGTTTTAGTTTTCGAGGGTAATAGCTACGTATGTTGAAAAAATGAAGATATTAGACTATTTTATGATTGCAAATGGTAAAGAATGTGATTAAAGGCTCTTTTCCTATGTCAAAAGTTTTAGTTTTCGAGGGTAATAGCTACGTATGTTGAAAAAATGAAGATATTAGACTATTTTATGATTGCAAATGGTAAAGAATGTGATTAAAGGCTCTTTTCCTATGTCAAAAGTTTTAGTTTTCGAGGGTAATAGCTACGTATGTTGAAAAAATGAAGATATTAGACTATTTTATGATTGCACATGGTAAAGAATGTGATTAAAGGCTCTTTTCCTATTTCAAAAGTTTTAGTTTTCGAGGGTAATAGCTACGTATGTTGAAAAAATGAAGATATTAGACTATTTTATGATTGCAAATGGTAAAGAATGTGATTAAAGGCTCTTTTCCTATGTCAAAAGTTTTAGTTTTCGAGGGTAATAGCTACGTATGTTGAAAAAATGAAGATATTAGACTATTTTATGATTGCAAATGGTAAAGAATGTGATTAAAGGCTCTTTTCCTATGTCAAAAGTTTTAGTTTTCGAGGGTAATAGCTACGTATGTTGAAAAAATGAAGATATTAGACTATTTTATGATTGCAAATGGTAAAGAATGTGATTAAAGGCTCTTTTCCTATTCAAAAGTTTTAGTTTTCGAGGGTAATAGCTACGTATGTTGAAAAAATGAAGATATTAGACTATTTTATGATTGCAAATGGTAAAGAATGTGATTAAAGGCTCTTTTCCTATGTCAAAAGTTTTAGTTTTCGAGGGTAATAGCTACGTATGTTGAAAAAATGAAGATATTAGACTATTTTATGATTGCACATGGTAAAGAATGTGATTAAAGGCTCTTTTCCTATTTCAAAAGTTTTAGTTTTCGAGGGTAATAGCTACGTATGTTGAAAAAATGAAGATATTAGACTATTTTATGATTGCACATGGTAAAGAATGTGATTAAAGGCTCTTTTCCTATGTCAAAAGTTTTAGTTTTCGAGGGTAATAGCTACGTATGTTGAAAAAATGAAGATATTAGACTATTTTATGATTGCAAATGGTAAAGAATGTGATTAAAGGCTCTTTTCCTATGTCAAAGTTTTAGTTTTCGAGGGTAATAGCTACGTATGTTGAAAAAATGAAGATATTAGACTATTTTATGATTGCAAATGGTAAAGAATGTGATTAAAGGCTCTTTTCCTATGTCAAAAGTTTTAGTTTTCGAGGGTAATAGCTACGTATGTTGAAAAATGAAGATATTAGACTATTTTATGATTGCACATGGTAAAGAATGTGATTAAAGGCTCTTTTCCTATGTCAAAAGTTTTAGTTTTCGAGGGTAATAGCTACGTATGTTGAAAAAATGAAGATATTAGACTATTTTATGATTGCACATGGTAAAGAATTTGATTAAAGGCTCTTTTCCTATGTCAAAAGTTTTAATTTTCGAGGGTAATAGCTACATATGTTGAAAAAATGAAGATATTAGACTATTTTATGATTGCAAATGGTAAAGAATGTGATTAAAGGCTCTTTTCCTAAGTCAAAAGTTTTAGTTTTCGAGGGTAATAGCTACGTATGTTGAAAAAATGAAGATATTAGACCATTTTATGATTGCAAATGGTAAAGAATGTGATTAAAGGCTCTTTTCCTATGTCAAAAGTTTTAGTTTTCGAGGGTAATAGCTATGTATGTTGAAAAAATGAAGATATTAGACTATTTTATGATTGCAAATGGTAAAGAATGTGATTAAAGGCTCTTTTCCTATGTCAAAAGTTTTAGTTTTCGAGGGTAATAGCTACGTATGTTGAAAAAATGAAGATATTAGACTATTTTATGATTGCAAATGGTAAAGAATGTGATTAAAGGCTCTTTTCCTATGTCAAAAGTTTTAGTTTTCGAGGGTAATAGCTACGTATGTTGAAAAAATGAAGATATTAGACCATTTTATGATTGCAAATGGTAAAGAATGTGATTAAAGGCTCTTTTCCTATGTCAAAAGTTTTAGTTTTCGAGGGTAATAGCTACATATGTTGAAAAAATGAAGATATTAGACTATTTTATGATTGCAAATGGTAAAGAATGTGATTAAAGGCTCTTTTCCTATGTCAAAAGTTTTAGTTTTCGAGGGTAATAGCTACGTATGTTGAAAAAATGAAGATATTAGACAATTTTATGATTGCACATGGTAAAGAATGTGATTAAAGGCTCTTTTCCTATGTCAAAAGTTAAATTTTCGAGGGTAATAGCTACCTATGTTGAAAAATGAAGATATTAGACTATTTTTGATTGCAAATGGTAAAGAATGTGATTAAAGGCTCTTTTCCTATGTCAAAAGTTTTAGTTTTCGAGGTAATAGCTACGTATGTTGAAAAAATGAAGATATTAGACTATTTTATGATTGCAAATTGTAAAGAATGTGATTAAAGGCTCTTTTCCTATGTCAAAAGTTTTAGTTTTCGAGGGTAATAGCTACGTATGTTGAAAAAATGAAGATATTAGACTATTTTATGATTGCAAATGGCAAAGAATGTGATTAAAGGCTCTTTTCCTATGTCAAAAGTTTTAGTTTTTGAGGGTAATAGCTATGTATGTTGAAAAAATGAAGATATTAGACTATTTTATGATTGCACATGGTAAAGAATGTGATTAAAGGCTCTTTTCCTATTTCAAAAGTTTTAGTTTTCGAGGGTAATAGCTAGGTTTGTTGAAAAAATGAAGATATTAGACTATTTTATGATTGCACATGGTAAAGAATGTGATTAAAGGCTCTTTTCCTATTTCAAAAGTTTTAGTTTTCGAGGGTAATAGCTATATCTGTTGAAAAAAGGAAGATATTAGACTATTTTATGATTGCACATGCTAAAGAATGTGATTAAAGGCTCTTTTCCTATGTCAAAAGCTAATAGCTACGTATGTTGAAAAAATGAAGATATTAGACTATTTTATGATTGCACATGGTAAAGAATCTGATTAAAGGCTCTTTTCCAATTTCAAAAGTTTTAGTTTTCGAGGGTAATAGCTATGTATGTTGGAAAAATGAAAATATTAGACTATTTTATGATTGCACATGGTAAAGAATGTGCTTAAAGGCTCTTTTCCTATGTCAAAAGTTTTAGTTTTCAAGGGTAATAGCTACGTATGTTGAAAAAATGAAGATATTAGACTATTTTATGATTGCAAATGGTAAAGAATGTGATTAAAGGCTCTTTTCCTATGTCAAAAGTTTTAGTTTTCGAGGTAATAGCTACGTATGTTGAAAAAATGAAGATATTAGACAATTTTATGATTGCAAATGGTAAAGAATGTGATTAAAGGCTCTTTTCCTATGTCAAAAGTTTTAGTTTTCGTGGGTAATAGCTATGTATGTTGAAAAAATGAAGATATTAGACTATTTTATGATTGCAATGGTAAAGAATGTGATTAAAGGCTCTTTTCCTATGTCAAAAGTTTTAGTTTTCGAGGGTAATAGCTAGTATGTTGAAAAAATGAAGATATTAGACTATTTTATGATTGCACATGGTAAAGAATGTGATTAAAGGCTCTTTTCCTATTTCAAAAGTTTTAGTTTTCGAGGGTAATAGCTAGGTATGTTGAAAAAATGAAGATATTAGACTATTTTATGATTGCAAATGGTAAAGAATGTGATTAAAGGCTCTTTTCCTATTTCAAAAGTTTTAGTTTTCGAGGGTAATAGCTATATCTGTTGAAAAAATGAAGATATTAGACTATTTTATGATTGCACATGGTAAAGAATGTGATTAAAGGCTCTTTTCCTATTTCAAAAGTTTTAGTTTTCGAGGGTAATAGCTACGTATGTTGAAAAAATGAAGATATTAGACTATTTTATGATTGCAAATGGTAAAGAATGTGATTAAAGGCTCTTTTCCTATGTCAAAAGTTTTAGTTTTCGAGGGTAATAGCTACGTATGTTGAAAAAATGAAGATAATTAGACTATTTTATGATTGCAAATGGTAAAGAATGTGATTAAAGGCTCTTTTCCTATTTCAAAAGTTTTAGTTTTCGAGGGTAATAGCTATGTCTGTTGAAAAAATGAAGATATTAGACTTTTTATGATTGCACATGGTAAAGAATGTGATTAAAGGCTCTTTTCCTATGTCAAAAGTTTTAGTTTTCGAGGGTAATAGCTACGTTTGTTGAAAAAATGAAGATATTAGACCATTTTATGATTGCAAATGGTAAAGAATGTGATTAAAGGCTCTTTTCCTATGTCAAAAGTTTTAGTTTTCGAGGGTAATAGCTACGTATGTTGAAAAAATGAAGATATTAGACTATTTTATGATTGCAAATGGTAAAGAATGTGATTAAAGGCTCTTTTCCTATGTCAAAAGTTTTAGTTTTCGAGGGTAATAGCTACGTATGTTGAAAAATGAAGATATTAGACTATTTTATGATTGCACATGGTAAAGAATGTGATTAAAGGCTCTTTTCCTATGTCAAAAGTTTTAGTTTTCGAGGGTAATAGCTACGTATGTTGAAAAAATGAAGTTATTAGACAATTTTATGATTGCACATGGTAAAGAATGTGATTAAAGGCTCTTTTCCTATGTCAAAAGTTTTAGTTTTCGAGGGTAATAGCTACGTATGTTGAAAAAATGAAGATATTAGACTATTTTATGATTGCACATGGTAAAGAATGTGATTAAAGGCTCTTTTCCTATTTCAAAAGTTTTAGTTTTCGAGGGTAATAGCTACGTATGTTGAAAAAATGAAGATATTAGACTATTTTATGATTGCAA
Source organism: Artemia franciscana (assembly GCF_032884065.1). Classification (NCBI taxonomy): domain Eukaryota; kingdom Metazoa; phylum Arthropoda; class Branchiopoda; order Anostraca; family Artemiidae; genus Artemia; species Artemia franciscana. The sequence goes on from NW_027064821.1 coordinate 9,699, forward strand.
TGGTAAAGAATGTGATTAAAGGCTCTTTTCCTATGTCAAAAGTTTTAGTTTTCGTAATAGCTACGTATGTTGAAAAAATGAAGATATTAGACTATTTTATGATTGCAATGGTAAAGAATGTGATTAAAGGCTCTTTTCCTATGTCAAAAGTTTTAGTTTTCGATGGTAATAGCTACGTATGTTGAAAAAATGAAGATATTAGACTATTTTATGATTGCAAATGGTAAAGAATGTGATTAAAGGCTCTTTTCCTATTTCAAAAATTTAGTTTTCGAGGGTAATAGCTACGTATGTTGAAAAAATGAAGATATTAGACAATTTTATGATTGCAAATGGTAAAGAATGTGATTAAAGGCTCTTTTCCTATGTCAAAGCTAGTATTTCGTAATAGCTACGTATGTTGAAAAAATGAAGATATTAGACTATTTTATGATTGCAAATGGTAAAGAATGTGATTAAAGGCTCTTTTCCTATGTCAAAAGTTTTAGTTTTCGAGGGTAATAGCTACGTATGTTGAAAAAATGAAGATATTAGACTATTTTATGATTGCAAATGGTAAAGAATGTGATTAAAGGCTCTTTTCCTATGTCAAAAGTTTTAGTTTTCGAGGGTAATAGCTACGTATGTTGAAAAAATGAAGATATTAGACTATTTTATGATTGCAAATGGTAAAGAATGTGATTAAAGGCTCTTTTCCTATTTCAAAAGTTTTAGTTTTCGAGGGTAATAGCTATGTATGTTGAAAAAATGAAGATATTAGACTATTTTATGATTGCACATGGTAAAGAATGTGATTAAAGGCTCTTTTCCTATTTCAAAAGTTTTAGTTTTCGAGGGTAATAGCTACCTATGTTGAAAAAATGAAGATATTAGACTATTTTATGATTGCAAATGGTAAAGAATGTGATTAAAGGCTCTTTTCCTATGTCAAAAGTTTTAGTTTTCGAGGGTAATAGCTACGTGTGTTGAAAAAATGAAGATATTAGACTATTTTATGATTGCACATGGTAAAGAATGTGATTAAAGGCTCTTTTCCTATTTCAAAAGTTTTAGTTTTCGAGGGTAATAGCTACGTATGTTGAAAAAATGAAGATATTAGACTATTTTATGATTGCACATGGTAAAGAATGTGATTAAAGGCTCTTTTCCTATTTCAAAAGTTTTAGTTTTCGAGGGTAATAGCTACGTATGTTGAAAAAATGAAGATATTAGACTATTTTATGATTGCACATGGTAAAGAATGTGATTAAAGGCTCTTTTCCTATTTCAAAAGTTTTAGTTTTCGAGGGTAATAGCTACGTATGTTGAAAAAATGAAGATATTAGACTATTTTATGATTGCACATGGTAAAGAATGTGATTAAAGGCTCTTTTCCTATTTCAAAAGTTTTAGTTTTCGAGGTAATAGCTACGTATGTTGAAAAAATGAAGATATTAGACTATTTTATGATTGCAAATGGTAAAGAATGTGATTAAAGGCTCTTTTCCTATGTCAAAAGTTTTACGTATGAGGGTAATAGCTACGTATGTTGAAAAAATGAAGATATTAGACTATTTTATGATTGCAAATGTAAAGAATGTGATTAAAGGCTCTTTTCCTATGTCAAAAGTTTTAGTTTTCGATGGTAATAGCTACGTATGTTGAAAAAATGAAGATATTAGACTATTTTATGATTGCAAATGGTAAGAATGTGATTAAAGGCTCTTTTCCTATGTCAAAAGTTTTAGTTTTCGAGGGTAATAGCTATGTATGTTGAAAAAATGAAGATATTAGACTATTTTATGATTGCACATGGTAAAGAATGTGATTAAAGGCTCTTTTCCATTTCAAAAGTTTTAGTTTTCGAGGGTAATAGCTAGTATGTTGAAAAAATGAAGATATTAGACTATTTTATGATTGCACATGGTAAAGAATGTGATTAAAGGCTCTTTTCCTATTTCAAAAGTTTTAGCTTTCGAGGGTAATAGCTACGTATGTTGAAAAAATGAAGATATTAGACTATTTTATGATTGCAAATGGTAAAGAATGTGATTAAAGGCTCTTTTCCTATGTCAAAAGTTTTAGTTTTCGAGGGTAATAGCTACGTATGTTGAAAAATGAAGATATTAGACTATTTTATGATTGCACATGGTAAAGAATGTGATTAAAGGCTCTTTTCCTATGTCAAAAGTTTTAGTTTTCGAGGGTAATAGCTACGTATGTTGAAAAAATGAAGATATTAGACTATTTTATGATTGCACATGGTAAAGAATGTGATTAAAGGCTCTTTTCCTATTTCAAAAGTTTTAGTTTTCGAGGGTAATAGCTACGTATGTTGAAAAAATGAAGATATTAGACTATTTTATGATTGCACATGGTAAAGAATGTGATTAAAGGCTCTTTTCCTATTTCAAAAGTTTTAGTTTTCGAGGGTAATAGCTACGTATGTTGAAAAAATGAAGATATTAGACATTTTATGATTGCAAATGGTAAAGAATGTGATTAAAGGCTCTTTTCGTATGTCAAAGCTTTTACGTTGTAATAGCTACGTATGTTGAAAAAATGAAGATATTAGACTATTTTATGATTGCAAATGGTAAAGAATGTGATTAAAGGCTCTTTTCCTATGTCAAAAGTTTTAGTTTTCGAGGGTAATAGCTACGTATGTTGAAAAAATGAAGATATTAGACTATTTTATGATTGCAAATGGTAAAGAATGTGATTAAAGGCTCTTTTCCTATTTCAAAAGTTTAGTTTTCGAGGTAATAGCTACGTATGTTGAAAAAATGAAGATATTAGACAATTTTATGATTGCAAATGGTAAAGAATGTGATTAAAGGCTCTTTTCCTATGTCAAAAGTTTTAGTTGTAATAGCTAGTATGTTGAAAAAATGAAGATATTAGACTATTTTATGATTGCAAATGGTAAAGAATGTGATTAAAGGCTCTTTTCCTATGTCAAAAGTTTTAGTTTTCGAGGGTAATAGCTACGTATGTTGAAAAAATGAAGATATTAGACTATTTTATGATTGCAAATGGTAAAGAATGTGATTAAAGGCTCTTTTCCTATGTCAAAAGTTTTAGTTTTCGAGGGTAATAGCTACGTATGTTGAAAAAATGAAGATATTAGACTATTTTATGATTGCAAATGGTAAAGAATGTGATTAAAGGCTCTTTTCCTATTTCAAAAGTTTTAGTTTTCGAGGGTAATAGCTATGTCTGTTGAAAAAATGAAGATATTAGACTATTTTATGATTGCACATGGTAAAGAATGTGATTAAAGGCTCTTTTCCTATGTCAAAAGTTTTAGTTTTCGAGGGTAATAGCTACGTATGTTGAAAAAATGAAGATATTAGACTATTTTATGATTGCAAATGGTAAAGAATGTGATTAAAGGCTCTTTTCCTATGTCAAAAGTTTTAGTTTTCGAGGGTAATAGCTACGTGTGTTGAAAAAATGAAGATATTAGACTATTTTATGATTGCACATGGTAAAGAATGTGATTAAAGGCTCTTTTCCTATGTCAAAAGTTTTAGTTTTCGAGGTAATAGCTACGTATGTTGAAAAAATGAAGATATTAGACTATTTTATGATTGCAAATGGTAAAGAATGTGATTAAAGGCTCTTTTCCTATTCAAAAGTTTTAGTTTTCGAGGGTAATAGCTACGTATGTTGAAAAAATGAAGATATTAGACTATTTTATGATTGCACATGGTAAAGAATGTGATTAAAGGCTCTTTTCCTATTTCAAAAGTTTTAGTTTTCGAGGGTAATAGCTACGTATGTTGAAAAAATGAAGATATTAGACTATTTTATGATTGCACATGGTAAAGAATGTGATTAAAGGCTCTTTTCCTATTTCAAAAGTTTTAGTTTTCGAGGTAATAGCTACGTATGTTGAAAAAATGAAGATATTAGACTATTTTATGATTGCAAATGGTAAAGAATGTGATTAAAGGCTCTTTTCCTATGTCAAAAGTTTTAGTTTTCGAGGGTAATAGCTACGTATGTTGAAAAAATGAAGATATTAGACTATTTTATGATTGCAAATGGTAAAGAATGTGATTAAAGGCTCTTTTCCTATGTCAAAAGTTTTAGTTTTCGATGGTAATAGCTACGTATGTTGAAAAAATGAAGATATTAGACTATTTTATGATTGCAAATGGTAAAGAATGTGATTAAAGGCTCTTTTCCTATGTCAAAAGTTTTAGTTTTCGAGGGTAATAGCTATGTATGTTGAAAAAATGAAGATATTAGACTATTTTATGATTGCACATGGTAAAGAATGTGATTAAAGGCTCTTTTCCTATTTCAAAAGTTTTAGTTTTCGAGGGTAATAGCTAGTATGTTGAAAAAATGAAGATATTAGACTATTTTATGATTGCACATGGTAAAGAATGTGATTAAAGGCTCTTTTCCTATTTCAAAAGTTTTAGTTTTCGAGGGTAATAGCTACGTATGTTGAAAAAATGAAGATATTAGACTATTTTATGATTGCAAATGGTAAAGAATGTGATTAAAGGCTCTTTTCCTATGTCAAAAGTTTTAGTTTTCGAGGGTAATAGCTACGTATGTTGAAAAAATGAAGAATTAGACTATTTTATGATTGCAAATGGTAAAGAATGTGATTAAAGGCTCTTTTCCTATTTCAAAAGTTTTAGTTTTCGAGGGTAATAGCTATGTCTGTGGAAAAAATGAAGATATTAGACTTTTTATGATTGCACATGGTAAAGAATGTGATTAAAGGCTCTTTTCCTATGTCAAAAGTTTTAGTTTTCGAGGGTAATAGCTACCTATGTTGAAAAAATGAAGATATTAGACTATTTTATGATTGCAAATGGTAAAGAACGTGATTAAAGGCTCTTTTCCTATGTCAAAAGTTTTAGTTTTCGAGGGTAATAGCTACGTGTGTTGAAAAAATGAAGATATTAGACCATTTTATGATTGCAAATGGTAAAGAATGTGATTAAAGGCTCTTTTCCTATGTCAAAAGTTTTAGTTTTCGAGGGTAATAGCTACGTATGTTGGAAAAATGAAGATATTAGACATTTTATGATTGCACATGGTAAAGAATGTGATTAAAGGCTCTTTTCCTATGTCAAAAGTTTTAATTTTCGAGGGTAATAGCTACGTATGTTGAAAAAATGAAGATATTAGACTATTTTATGATTGCAAATGGTAAAGAATGTGATTAAAGGCTCTTTTCCTATGTCAAAAGTTTTAGTTTTCGAGGTAATAGCTACGTATGTTGAAAAAATGAAGATATTAGACTATTTTATGATTGCAAATGTAAAGAATGTGATTAAAGGCTCTTTTCCTATGTCAAAAGTTTTAGTTTTCGAGGGTAATAGCTACGTATGTTGAAAAAATGAAGATATTAGACAATTTTATGATTGCAAATGGTAAAGAATGTGATTAAAGGCTCTTTTCCTATGTCAAAAGTTTTAGTTTTCGAGGGTAATAGCTACGTATGTTGAAAAAATGAAGATATTAGACTATTTTATGATTGCACATGGTAAAGAATGTGATTAAAGGCTCTTTTCCTATTTCAAAAGTTTTAGTTTTCGAGGGTAATAGCTAGTATGTTGAAAAAATGAAGATATTAGACTATTTTATGATTGCACATGGTAAAGAATGTGATTAAAGGCTCTTTTCCTATGTCAAAAGTTTTAGTTTTCGAGGGTAATAGCTAGTATGTTGAAAAAATGAAGATATTAGACTATTTTATGATTGCAAATGGTAAAGAATGTGATTAAAGGCTCTTTTCCTATTTCAAAAGTTTTCGTTTTCGAGGGTAATAGCTACGTATGTTGAAAAAATGAAGATATTAGACTATTTTATGATTGCACATGGTAAAGAATGTGATTAAAGGCTCTTTTCCTATTTCAAAAGTTTTAGTTTTCGAGGGTAATAGCTACGTATGTTGAAAAAATGAAGATATTAGACTAATTTTATGATTGCAAATGGTAAAGAATGTGATTAAAGGCTCTTTTCCTATGTCAAAAGTTTTAGTTTTCGAGGGTAATAGCTACGCATGTTGAAAAAATGAAGAATTAGACTATTTTATGATTGCAAATGGTAAAGAATGTGATTAAAGGCTCTTTTCCTATTTCAAAAGTTTTAGTTTTCGAGGGTAATAGCTATGTCTGTTGAAAAAATGAAGATATTAGACTATTTTATGATTGCACATGGTAAAGAATGTGATTAAAGGCTCTTTTCCTATGTCAAAAGTTTTAGTTTTCGAGGGTAATAGCTACGTATGTTGAAAAAATGAAGATATTAGACTATTTTATGATTGCAAATGGTAAAGAATGTGATTAAAGGCTCTTTTCCTATGTCAAAAGTTTTAGTTTTCGAGGGTAATAGCTACGTATGTTGAAAAAATGAAGATATTACACTATTTTATGATTGCAAATGGTAAAGAATGTGATTAAAGGCTCTTTTCCTATGTCAAAAGTTTTAGTTTTCGAGGGTAATAGCTACATATGTTGAAAAAATGAAGATATTAGACTATTTTATGATTGCAAATGGTAAAGAATGTGATTAAAGGCTCTTTTCCTATGTCAAAAGTTTTAGTTTTCGAGGGTAATAGCTACGTATGTTGAAAAAATGAAGATATTAGACTATTTTATGATTGCACATGGTAAAGAATGTGATTAAAGGCTCTTTTCCTATGTCAAAAGTTTTAGTTTTCGAGGGTAATAGCTACGTATGTTGAAAAAATGAAGATATTAGACTATTTTATGATTGCAATGGTAAAGAATGTGATTAAAGGCTCTTTTCCTATGTCAAAAGTTTTAGTTGAGGGTAATAGCTACGTATGTTGAAAAAATGAAGATATTAGACTATTTTATGATTGCAAATGGTAAAGAATGTGATTAAAGGCTCTTTTCCTATGTCAAAAGTTTTAGTTTTCGAGGTAATAGCTACGTATGTTGAAAAAATGAAGATATTAGACTATTTTATGATTGCAAATGGTAAAGAATGTGATTAAAGGCTCTTTTCCTATGTCAAAAGTTTTAGTTTTCGAGGGTAATAGCTATGTATGTTGAAAAAATGAAGATATTAGACTATTTTATGATTGCACATGGTAAAGAATGTGATTAAAGGCTCTTTTCCTATTTCAAAAGTTTTAGTTTTCGAGGGTAATAGCTAGTATGTTGAAAAAATGAAGATATTAGACTATTTTATGATTGCACATGGTAAAGAATGTGATTAAAGGCTCTTTTCCTATTTCAAAAGTTTTAGTTTTCGAGGGTAATAGCTAGTATGTTGAAAAAATGAAGATATTAGACTATTTTATGATTGCACATGGTAAAGAATGTGATTAAAGGCTCTTTTCCTATTTCAAAAGTTTTAGTTTTCGAGGGTAATAGCTAGGTATGTTGAAAAAATGAAGATATTAGACTATTTTATGATTGCACATGGTAAAGAATGTGATTAAAGGCTCTTTTCCTATGTCAAAAGTTTTAGTTTTCGAGGGTAATAGCTACGTATGTTGAAAAAATGAAGATATTAGACTATTTTATGATTGCAAATGGTAAAGAATGTGATTAAAGGCTCTTTTCCTATGTCAAAAGTTTTAGTTTTCGAGGGTAATAGCTACGTATGTTGAAAAAATGAAGATATTAGACTATTTTATGATTGCAAATGGTAAAGAATGTGATTAAAGGCTCTTTTCCTATTTCAAAAGTTTTAGTTTTCGAGGGTAATAGCTACGTATGTTGAAAAAATGAAGATATTAGACTATTTTATGATTGCAAATGGTAAAGAATGTGATTAAAGGCTCTTTTCCTATTTCAAAAGTTTTAGTTTTCGAGGGTAATAGCTACGTATGTTGAAAAAATGAAGATATTAGACTATTTTATGATTGCAAATGGTAAAGAATGTGATTAAAGGCTCTTTTCCTATTTCAAAAGTTTTAGTTTTCGAGGGTAATAGCTAGTCTGTTGAAAAAATGAAGATATTAGACTATTTTATGATTGCAAATGGTAAAGAATGTGATTAAAGGCTCTTTTCCTATTTCAAAAGTTTTAGTTTTCGAGGGTAATAGCTATATCTGTTGAAAAAATGAAGATATTAGACTATTTTATGATTGCACATCCTATGTCAAAAGTTTTAGTTTTCGAGGGTAATAGCTACGTATGTTGAAAAAATGAAGATATTAGACTATTTTATGATTGCAAATGGTAAAGAATGTGATTAAAGGCTCTTTTCCTATGTCAAAAGTTTTAGTTTTCGAGGTAATAGCTACGTATGTTGAAAAAATGAAGATATTAGACTATTTTATGATTGCAAATGGTAAAGAATGTGATTAAAGGCTCTTTTCCTATTTCAAAAGTTTTAGTTTTCGAGGGTAATAGCTATGTATGTTGAAAAAATGAAGATATTAGACTATTTTATGATTGCACATGGTAAAGAATGTGATTAAAGGCTCTTTTCCTATGTCAAAAGTTTTAGTTTTCGAGGGTAATAGCTACGTATGTTGAAAAAATGAAGATATTAGACTATTTTATGATTGCAAATGGTAAAGAATGTGATTAAAGGCTCTTTTCCTATGTCAAAAGTTTTAGTTTTCGAGGGTAATAGCTACGTATGTTGAAAAAATGAAGATATTAGACTATTTTATGATTGCAAATGGTAAAGAATGTGATTAAAGGCTCTTTTCCTATGTCAAAAGTTTTAGTTTTCGAGGGTAATAGCTACGTATGTTGAAAAAATGAAGATATTAGACTATTTTATGATTGCACATGGTAAAGAATGTGAGTAAAGGCTCTTTTCCTATGTCAAAAGTTTTAGTTTTCGAGGTAATAGCTACGTATGTTGAAAAAATGAAGATATTAGACTATTTTATGATTGCAAATGGTAAAGAATGTGATTAAAGGCTCTTTTCCTATTTCAAAAGTTTTAGTTTTCGAGGGTAATAGCTACGTATGTTGAAAAAATGAAGATATTAGACTATTTTATGATTGCACATGGTAAAGAATGTGATTAAAGGCTCTTTTCCTATTTCAAAAGTTTTAGTTTTCGAGGGTAATAGCTACGTATGTTGAAAAAATGAAGATATTAGACTATTTTATGATTGCAAATGGTAAAGAATGTGATTAAAGGCTCTTTTCCTATGTCAAAAGTTTTACGTTGAGGGTAATAGCTACTATGTTGAAAAAATGAAGATATTAGACTATTTTATGATTGCAAATGGTAAAGAATGTGATTAAAGGCTCTTTTCCTATGTCAAAAGTTTTAGTTTTCGAGGGTAATAGCTACGTATGTTGAAAAAATGAAGATATTAGACTATTTTATGATTGCAAATGGTAAAGAATGTGATTAAAGGCTCTTTTCCTATTTCAAAAGTTTTAGTTTTCGAGGGTAATAGCTACGTATGTTGAAAAAATGAAGATATTAGACATTTTATGATTGCAAATGGTAAAGAATGTGATTAAAGGCTCTTTTCCTATGTCAAAGTTTTAGTTGAGGGTAATAGCTAGGTCTGTTGAAAATATGAAGATATTAGACTATTTTATGATTGCACATGGTAAAGAATGTGATTAAAGGCTCTTTTCCTATTTCAAAAGTTTTAGTTTTCGAGGGTAATAGCTACGTATGTTGAAAAAATGAAGATATTAGACAATTTTATGATTGCAAATGGTAAAGAATGTGATTAAAGGCTCTTTTCGTATGTCAAAAGTTTTAGTTTTCGAGGGTAATAGCTACGTATGTTGAAAAAATGAAGAAATTAGACTATTTTATGATTGCAAATGGTAACGAATGTGATTAAAGGCTCTTTTCCTATTTCAAAAGTTTTAGTTTTCGAGGGTAATAGCTATGTCTGTGGAAAAAATGAAGATATTAGACTTTTTATGATTGCAAATGGTAAAGAATGTGATTAAAGGCTCTTTTCCTATGTCAAAAGTTTTAGTTTTCGAGGGTAATAGCTACCTATGTTGAAAAAATGAAGATATTAGACTATTTTATGATTGCAAATGGTAAAGAATGTGATTAAAGGCTCTTTTCCTATGTCAAAAGTTTTAGTTTTCGAGGGTAATAGCTACGTGTGTTGAAAAAATGAAGATATTAGACTATTTTATGATTGCAAATGGTAAAGAATGTGATTAAAGGCTCTTTTCCTATGTCAAAAGTTTTAGTTTTCGAGGTGAATAGCTACGTATGTTGAAAAAATGAAGATATTAGACTATTTTATGATTGCAAATGGTAAAGAATGTGATTAAAGGCTCTTTTCCTATGTCAAAAGTTTTAGTTTTCGAGGGTAATAGCTACGTATGTTGAAAAAATGAAGATATTAGACTATTTTATGATTGCACATGGTAAAGAATGTGATTAAAGGCTCTTTTCCTATTTCAAAAGTTTTAGTTTTCGAGGGTAATAGCTACGTATGTTGAAAAAATGAAGATATTAGACTATTTTATGATTGCACATGGTAAAGAATGTGATTAAAGGCTCTTTTCCTATGTCAAAAGTTTTAGTTTTCGAGGGTAATAGCTACGTATGTTGAAAAAATGAAGATATTAGACTATTTTATGATTGCAAATGGTAAAGAATGTGATTAAAGGCTCTTTTCCTATGTCAAAAGTTTTAGTTTTCGAGGGTAATAGCTACGTATGTTGAAAAAATGAAGATATTAGACTATTTTATGATTGCAAATGGTAAAGAATGTGATTAAAGGCTCTTTTCCTATGTCAAAAGTTTTAGTTTTCGAGGTAATAGCTACGTATGTTGAAAAAATGAAGATATTAGACTATTTTATGATTGCAAATGGTAAAGAATGTGATTAAAGGCTCTTTTCCTATGTCAAAAGTTTTAGTTTTCGAGGGTAATAGCTATGTATGTTGAAAAAATGAAGATATTAGACTATTTTATGATTGCACATGGTAAAGAATGTGATTAAAGGCTCTTTTCCTATTTCAAAAGTTTTAGTTTTTGAGGGTAATAGCTAGTATGTTGAAAAAATGAAGATATTAGACTATTTTATGATTGCACATGGTAAAGAATGTGATTAAAGGCTCTTTTCCTATGTCAAAAGTTTTAGTTTTCGAGGGTAATAGTTACGTATGTTGAAAAAATGAAGATATTAGACTATTTTATGATTGCAAATGGTAAAGAATGTGATTAAAGGCTCTTTTCCTATGTCAAAAGTTTTAGTTTTCGAGGGTAATAGCTACGTATGTTGAAAAAATGAAGATATTAGACTATTTTATGATTGCAAATGGTAAAGAATGTGATTAAAGGCTCTTTTCCTATGTCAAAAGTTTTAGTTTTCGAGGGTAATAGCTACGTATGTTGAAAAAATGAAGATATTAGACTATTTATGATTGCACATGGTAAAGAATGTGATTAAAGGCTCTTTTCCTATGTCAAAAGTTTTAGTTTTCGAGGGTAATAGCTACGTATGTTGAAAAAATGAAGATATTAGACTATTTTATGATTGCAAATGGTAAAGAACGTGATTAAAGGCTCTTTTCCTATGTCAAAAGTTTTAATTTTCGAGGGTAATAGCTACATGTGTTGAAAAAATGAAGATATTAGACTATTTTATGATTGCAAATGGTAAAGAATGTGATTAAAGGCTCTTTTCCTAATCAAAAGTTTTAGTTTTCGAGGGTAATAGCTACGTATGTTGAAAAAATGAAGATATTAGACCATTTTATGATTGCAATGGTAAAGAATGTGATTAAAGGCTCTTTTCCTATGTCAAAAGTTTTAGTTTTCGAGGGTAATAGCTATATGTTGAAAAAATGAAGATATTAGACTATTTTATGATTGCAAATGGTAAAGAATGTGATTAAAGGCTCTTTTCCTATGTCAAAAGTTTTAGTTTTCGAGGGTAATAGCTACGTATGTTGAAAAAATGAAGATATTAGACTATTTTATGATTGCAAATGGTAAAGAATGTGATTAAAGGCTCTTTTCCTATGTCAAAAGTTTTAGTTTTCGAGGGTAATAGCTACGTATGTTGAAAAAATGAAGATATTAGACATTTTATGATTGCAAATGGTAAAGAATGTGATTAAAGGCTCTTTTCCTATGTCAAAAGTTTTAGTTTTCGAGGGTAATAGCTATGTATGTTGAAAAAATGAAGATATTAGACTATTTTATGATTGCAAATGGTAAAGAATGTGATTAAAGGCTCTTTTCCTATGTCAAAAGTTTTAGTTTTCGAGGGTAATAGCTACGTATGTTGAAAAAATGAAGATATTAGACTATTTTATGATTGCACATGGTAAAGAATGTGATTAAAGGCTCTTTTCCTATGTCAAAAGTTTTAGTTTTCGAGGGTAATAGCTACCTGTTGAAAAAATGAAGATATTAGACTATTTTTTGATTGCAAATGGTAAAGAATGTGATTAAAGGCTCTTTTCCTATGTCAAAAGTTTTAGTTTTCGAGGTAATAGCTACGTATGTTGAAAAAATGAAGATATTAGACTATTTTATGATTGCAAATGTAAAGAATGTGATTAAAGGCTCTTTTCCTATGTCAAAAGTTTTAGTTTTCGAGGGTAATAGCTACGTATGTTGAAAAAATGAAGATATTAGACTATTTTATGATTGCAAATGGCAAAGAATGTGATTAAAGGCTCTTTTCCTATGTCAAAAGTTTTAGTTTTTGAGGGTAATAGCTATGTATGTTGAAAAAATGAAGATATTAGACTATTTTATGATTGCACATGGTAAAGAATGTGATTAAAGGCTCTTTTCCTATTTCAAAAGTTTTAGTTTTCGAGGGTAATAGCTAGGTTTGTTGAAAAAATGAAGATATTAGACTATTTTATGATTGCACATGGTAAAGAATGTGATTAAAGGCTCTTTTCCTATTTCAAAAGTTTTAGTTTTCGAGGGTAATAGCTATATCTGTTGAAAAAAGGAAGATATTAGACTATTTTATGATTGCACATGCTAAAGAATGTGATTAAAGGCTCTTTTCCTATGTCAAAAGCTAATAGCTACGTATGTTGAAAAAATGAAGATATTAGACTATTTTATGATTGCACATGGTAAAGAATCTGATTAAAGGCTCTTTTCCAATTTCAAAAGTTTTAGTTTTCGAGGGTAATAGCTATGTATGTTGGAAAAATGAAAATATTAGACTATTTTATGATTGCACATGGTAAAGAATGTGCTTAAAGGCTCTTTTCCTATGTCAAAAGTTTTAGTTTTCAAGGGTAATAGCTACGTATGTTGAAAAAATGAAGATATTAGACTATTTTATGATTGCAAATGGTAAAGAATGTGATTAAAGGCTCTTTTCCTATGTCAAAAGTTTTAATTTTCGATGGTAATAGCTACGTATGTTGAAAAAATGAAGATATTAGACAATTTTATGATTGCAAATGGTAAAGAATGTGATTAAAGGCTCTTTTCCTATGTCAAAAGTTTTAGTTTTCGTGGGTAATAGCTATGTATGTTGAAAAAATGAAGATATTAGATTATTTTATGATTGCACATGGTAAAGAATGTGATTAAAGGCTCTTTTCCTATTTCAAAAGTTTTAGTTTTCGAGGGTAATAGCTAGGTATGTTGAAAAAATGAAGATATTAGACTATTTTATGATTGCACATGGTAAAGAATGTGATTAAAGGCTCTTTTCCTATTTCAAAAGTTTTAGTTTTCGAGGGTAATAGCTAGGTCTGTTGAAAAAATGAAGATAATAGACTATTATATGATTGCAAATGGTAAAGAATGTGATTAAAGGCTCTTTTCCTATTTCAAAAGTTTTAGTTTTCGAGGGTAATAGCTATATCTGTTGAAAAAATGAAGATATTAGACTATTTTATGATTGCACATGCTGAAGAATGTGATTAAAGGCTCTTTTCCTATTTCAAAAGTTTTATTTTTCGAGGGTAATAGCTACGTATGTTGAAAAAATGAAGATATTAGACAATTTTATGATTGCAAATGGTAAAGAATGTGATTAAAGGCTCTTTTCGTATGTCAAAAGTTTTAGTTTTCGAGAGTAATAGCTACGTATGTAGAAAAACTGAAGAAATTAGACTATTTTATGATTGCAAATGGTAACGAATGTGATTAAAGGCTCTTTTCCTATTTCAAAAGTTTTAGTTTTCGAGGGTAATAGCTATGTCTGTTGAAAAAATGAGGATATTAGACTTTTTATGATTGCACATGGTAAAGAATGTGATTAAAGGCTCTTTTCCTATGTCAAAAGTTTTAGTATTCGAGGGTAATAGCTACGTTTGTTGAAAAAGTGAAGATATTAGACCATTTTATGGTTGCAAATGGTAAAGAATGTGATTAAAGGCTCTTTTCCTATGTCAAAAGTTTTAGTTTTCGAGGGTAATAGCTACGTATGTTGAAAAAATGAAGATATTAGACTATTTTATGATTGCAAATGGTAAAGAATGTGATTAAAGGCTCTTTTCCTATGTCAAAAGTTTTAGTTTTCGAGGGTAATAGCTACGTATGTTGGAAAAATGAAGATATTAGACTATTTTATGATTGCACATGGTAAAGAATGTGCTTAAAGGCTCTTTTCCTATGTCAAAAGTTTTAGTTTTCGACAGTAATAGCTACGTATGTTGAAAAAATGAAGATATTAGACTATTTTATGATTGCACATGGTAAAGAATGTGATTAAAGGCCCTTTTCCTATTTCAAAAGTTTTAGTTTTCGAGG
>NW_027064822.1:0-24081 GCF_032884065.1 Artemia franciscana
ATTTTTAGATTTTTTAGTTTTTTTTATTAGTTTTTAGTTTTTATTTCTTTTTAGTTTTTTTGTCCCGGTCGTCATTTATATCCCCCTGTTTCCCCCGGTGTCCCCGTTGTAGTTGTGTCCCTGTGTCCCGGTCGTTATTTATATTCCCTGTGTCCCGGTCGTCATTTGTATCCCGGTGTACCGGTCTGTATATACATTCGTTTTTTAGTTTTGTTTTTCTCCTTTATTTTTTTCCTTTTTTTTTCTTTTTTAGTTTATTTAGATTTTTAGATTTTTTAGTTTTTTTATTAGTTTTTAGTTTTTTTTTCTTTTTAGTTTTTTTGTAGTTTTTACCTTCTTTTTAGTTTTGTTAATTTTTTTTTACTTGTGTCCTGGTCGTCATTTATACTCCCTGTGTCCCGGTGCTTTGTTGATTGCTAATCGAACATTCCTTTTGTCCTGGTCGCTTTCTCTTTGAGTGTCGTCATTTATTTTTTTCTTTTTTAGTTCTTTTAGTTTTTACCTTTTTTAGTTTTTTTTTAGTTTTTAGTTTTTTAGTTTTTTACCTTTTTTTAGTTTTTTTAGTTTTTTAGCTTTTTTATTTTTTTTATTAGTTTTTAGTTTTTTTGTAGTTTTTGCCTTTTTTTTAGTTTTTTTGTCCTGGTCGCTTTCTCTTTGAGTGTCGTCATTTATTAGTTTTTTCCTTTTTTTTTTTAGTTTTTTATTGGTTTTTACCTTTATTTTAGCTTATTTTTCAGTTTTTTCCTTTTTTTTAGTTTTTTTTTATTTTTTATTTTTTTTAGTTTTTTACCTTTTTTTAGTTTTTTTAGTTTTTTTAGTTTTTTAGCTTTTTTACTTTTTTTATTAGTTTTTAGTTTTTTTTTGTAGTTTTTGCCTTTTTTTAGTTTTTTCAGTTTTTTTTTTAGTTTTTTATTGGTTTTTACCTTTATAGTTTTTTTAGTTTTTTAGCTTTTTTATTTTTTTTATTAGTTTTAGTTTTTTTTGTAGTTTTTGCCTTTTTTTAGTTTTTTCAGTTTTGACGTCACCTAATCCAGTTTTTTCAGGTGACGTCACCTGACACATCCATCCACACATCCATCCACACATCCACAGACAGACAACTTATTTTTATATATATAGATAGATTTATATTTATATTTTTTATATTTATTAATATTTTTTTAGTTTTCTTTTTCTCTTATTTTTCAGTTTTTTCCTTTTTTTAGTTTTTTCTTTTTTAGTTTTTAGTTTTTTTGTTTTTTACCTTTTTTTAGTTTTTTTAGTTTTTTTAGTTTTTTAGCTTTTTTAGTTTTTTTATTAGTTTTTAGTTTTTTTTAGTTTTTGCCTTTTTTTAGTTTTTTCAGTTTTTTTAGTTTTTAGTTTTTTTTCTTTTTAGTTTTTTTTGTAGTTTTTACCTTTTTTAGTTTTTTTTCTTCTTTTGTATTAGTGTAAAATAATTCAGACGTCATATGCGGACAAACACGACGTCACTCGACAGACAGACAGACAGACATAACCCACAAACAACTTATTTTATATATATTTATTCATATTTTTTTAGTTTTCTTTTTCTCTTTTATTTTTCAGTTTTTTCCTTTTTTTTAGTTTTTTTCTTTTTTAGTTTTTAGTTTTTTTTAGTTTTTTACCTTTTTTTAGTTTTTTTTAGTTTTTTAGTTTTTTAGCTTTTTTAGTTTTTTTATTAGTTTTTATTTTTTTGTAGTTTTTGCCTTTTTTTATTTTTTTCAGTTTTTTTTTTAAGTTATTAGATTTTTACCTTTTTTTAGTTTTTTTTAGTTTTTTAGCTTTTTTAGTTTTTTTTTCTTTTTAGTTTTTTTTGTAGTTTTTACCTTTTTTAGTTTTTTTCTTCTTTTGTATTAGTGTGAAATAATTCAGACGTCATATGCGGACAAACATGACGTCACCTGATCCATCCACAGATCCACACACAGACAACTTATTTTTATATATATAGACTAGCTGTTGGGGTGGCGCTTCGCGCCAACCCAACACCTAGTTGGTGGGGGCGCTTCGCCCCCCCCAAGCCCCCCCCGCGCGCGTAAGTCGTTACGCGCCATATTAGTTACGCGCCATTGTAGTTGTGTCCCTATGTCCCACCTGTGAATATAGATAGATATATATATATATATATATATATATATATATATATCTATATATATAAAAATAAGTTGTCTGTGGATGGATGGATGGATGGATGTGTGGATGGATGTGTCAGGTGACGTCACCTGAAAAAACTGGATTAGGTGACGTCAAAACTGAAAAAACTAAAAAAAGGCAAAAACTACAAAAAAAACTAAAAACTAATAAAAAAAAATAAAAAAGCTAAAAAACTAAAAAAACTATAAAGGTAAAAACCAATAAAAAACTAAAAAAAAAACTGAAAAAACTAAAAAAAGGCAAAAACTACAAAAAAAAACTAAAAACTAATAAAAAAAGTAAAAAAGCTAAAAAACTAAAAAAACTAAAAAAACTAAAAAAAGGTAAAAAACTAAAAAAAATAAAAAATAAAAAAAAACTAAAAAAAAGGAAAAAACTGAAAAATAAGCTAAAATAAAGGTAAAAACCAATAAAAAACTAAAAAAAAAAAGGAAAAAACTAATAAATGACGACACTCAAAGAGAAAGCGACCAGGACAAAAAACTAAAAAAAAAGGCAAAAACTACAAAAAAACTAAAAACTAATAAAAAAAATAAAAAAGCTAAAAAACTAAAAAAACTAAAAAAAGGTAAAAAACTAAAAAAACTAAAAACTAAAAAAAAACTAAAAAAGGTAAAAACTAAAAGAACTAAAAAAGAAAAAAATAAATGACGACACTCAAAGAGAAAGCGACCAGGACAAAAGGAATGTTCGATTAGCAATCAACAAAGCACCGGGACACAGGGAGTATAAATGACGACCAGGACACAAGTAAAAAAAAAAATTAACAAAACTAAAAAGAAGGTAAAAACTACAAAAAAACTAAAAAGAAAAAAAAACTAAAAACTAATAAAAAAACTAAAAAATCTAAAAATCTAAATAAACTAAAAAAGAAAAAAAAAGGAAAAAAATAAAGGAGAAAAACAAAACTAAAAAACGAATGTATATACAGACCGGGACACCGGGATACAAATGATGACCGGGACCCGGGACACAGGGAATATAAATGACGACCGGGACACAGGGACACAACTACAACGGGGACACCGGGGGAAACAGGGGGATAACCTGACAATCTATTTATATGCAAAGACAATGGGACAGCAAAGAATGTTGTATATTCGCAAGTTTTACGTAGTTAAAACCATATATATATATATATATCTATATTCACAGGTGGGACATAGGGACACAACTACAATGGCGCGTAACTATTATGGCGCGTAACGACTTACGCGCGCGGGGGGGCTTGGGGGGGGGCGCGAAGCGCCCCCACCAACTAGGTGTTGGGGTGGCGCGAAGCGCCACCCCAACAGCTAGTATATATATAAAAATAAGTTGTCTGTGGATCTGTGGATCAGGTGACGTCACCTGAAAAAACTGGATCAGGTGACGTCAAAACTGAAAAAACTAAAAAAAGGCAAAAACTACAAAAAAAACTAAAAACTAATAAAAAAGCTAAAAAACTAAAAAAACTAAAAAAAAGGCAAAAACTACAAAAAAACTAAAAACTAATAAAAAAAATAAAAAAGCTAAAAAACTAAAAAAACTAAAAAAAGGTAAAAAACTAAAAAAACTAAAAACTAAAAAAAAACTAAAAAAGGTAAAAACTAAAAGAACTAAAAAAGAAAAAAATAAATGACGACACTCAAAGAGAAAGCGACCAGGACAAAAGGAATGTTCGATAAGCAATCAACAAAGCACCGGGACACAGGGAGTATAAATGACGACCAAGACACAAGTAAAAAAAAAAATTAACAAAACTAAAAAGAAGGTAAAAACTACAAAAAAACTAAAAAGAAAAAAAAACTAAAAACTAATAAAAAAACTAAAAAATCTAAAAATCTAAATAAACTAAAAAAGAAAAAAAAAGGAAAAAAATAAAGGAGAAAAACAAAACTAAAAAACGAATGTATATACAGACCGGTACACCGGGATACAAATGACGACCGGGACACAGGGAATATAAATAACGACCGGGACACAGGGACACAACTACAACGAGGACACCGGGGGAAACAGGGGGATATAAATGACGACCGGGACAAAAAAACTAAAAAGAAATAAAAACTAAAAACTAATAAAAAAAACTAAAAAATCTAAAAATCTAAATAAGCTAAAAAAGAAAAAAAAAGGAAAAAAATAAAGGAGAAAAACAAAACTAAAAAACGAATGTATATACAGACCGGGACACCGGGATACAAATGATGACCGGGACCCGGGACACAGGGAATATAAATGACGACCGGGACACAGGGACACAACTACAACGGGGACACCGGGGGAAACAGGGGGATAACCTGACAATCTATTTATATGCAAAGACAATGGGACAGCAAAGAATGTTGTATATTCGCAAGTTTTACGTAGTTAAAACCATATATATATATATATCTATATTCACAGGTGGGACATAGGGACACAACTACAATGGCGCGTAACTATTATGGCGCGTAACTATTATGGCGCGTAACGACTTACGCGCGCGGGGGGGCTTGGGGGGGGCGCGAAGCGCCCCCACCAACTAGGTGTTGGGGTGGCGCGAAGCGCCACCCCAACAGCTAGTATATATATATATATATATATATATATATATATCTATATATATATATATATATATATGTTTTTAACTACGTAAAACTTGCGAATATACAACATTCTTTGCTGTCCCATTGTCTGTGCATATAAATAGATTGTCAGGTTTACCGACTCTTGAACATGCAACATATAATGGTCCATGGGAAAACAATCCGTATTCAGATCTATACCTCATGATTCTAATGATTGCCCTTGAGCTTTGTTGATGGTGATTGCTAATCGACCATTCCCTGAGTCGCCATCGTCATTTATATATCCCCCTGTGCACCCCGGCGTCCCCTTTGTAGTTATGTCCCTGTGTCCCGGTCGTCATTTATATTCCCTGTGTCCCGGTCGTCATTTGTGTCCCGGTGTTCCAGTCTGTGATTTCTCTTTGAGTGTCCCGGGCGTCATTTATATTCCTTGTGTCCCGGTGTCCCGGTCGTCATTTATATCCCCCTGTGCCCCCCGGCGTCCCCATTGTAGTTGTGTCCCTGTGTCCTGGTCGTCATTTATATTCCCTGTGTCCCGGTCGTCATTTGTATCCCGGTGTCCCGGTCTGTATATACATTCGTTTTTTAGTTTTGTTTTTCTCCTTTATTTTTTTCCTTTTTTCTTTTTTTTCTTTTTTAGTTTATTTAGATTTTTAGATTTTTTAGTTTTTTTATTAGTTTTTAGTTTTTTTGTAGTTTTTACCATTTTTTTAGTTTTTTTTTTACTTATGTCCTGGTCGTCATTTATACTCCCTGTGTCCCGGTCGTCATTTGTGTCTCGGTGCTTTGTTGATTGCTAATTTATATTATATTTATATTTATATTTTTTATATTTATTAATATTTTTTTAGTTTTCTTTTTCTCTTATTTTTCAGTTTTTTCCTTTTTTTTAGTTTTTTCTTTTTTAGTTTTTAGTTTTTTTTTTGTTTTTTACCTTTTTTTAGTTTTTTTTAGTTTTTTTAGTTTTTTAGCTTTTTTAGTTTTTTTATTAGTTTTTAGTTTTTTTTTAGTTTTTGCCTTTTTTGAGTTTTTTCAGTTTTTTTTAGTTTTTAGTTTTTTACCTTTTTTTAGTTTTTTTAGTTTTTTAGCTTTTTTAGTTTTTTCTTTTTAGTTTTTTTTTGTAGTTTTTACCTTTTTTAGTTTTTTTTCTTCTTTTGTATTAGTGTGAAATAATTCAGACGTCATATGCGGACAAACACGACGTCACTCGGCAGACAGACAGACAGATATAACCCACAAACAACTTATTTTTATATATGTTTATTCATATTTTTTTAGTTTTCTTTTTCTCTTTTATTTTTCAGTTTTTTTCTTTTTTTTAGTTTTTTTCTTTTTTAGTTTTTAGTTTTTTTAGTTTTTTACCTTTTTTTAGTTTTTTTTAGTTTTTTTAGTTTTTTAGCTTTTTTAGTTTTTTTTATTAGTTTTTATTTTTTTTGTAGTTTTTGCCTTTTTTTATTTTTTTCAGTTTTTTTTTAGTTATTAGATTTTTACCTTTTTTTAGTTTTTTTAGTTTTTTAGCTTTTTTAGTTTTTTTCTTTTTAGTTTTTTTGTAGTTTTTACCTTTTTTAGTTTTTTACTTCTTTTGTATTAGTGTGAAATAATTCAGACGTCATATGCGAACAAACATGACGTCACCTGATCCATCCACAGATCCACACACAGACAACTTATTTTTATATATCTTCTATATATATAAAAATAAGTTGTCTGTCTGTGGATGGATCAGGTGACGTCACCTGAAAAAACTGGATCAGGTGACGTCAAAACTGAAAAAACTAAAAAAGGCAAAAACTACAAAAAAACTAAAAACTAATAAAAAAAATAAAAAAGCTAAAAAACTAAAAAAACTAAAAAAAGGCAAAAACTACAAAAAAAACTAAAAACTAATAAAAAAGCTAAAAAACTAAAAAAACTAAAAAAAGACAAAAACTACAAAAAAAACTAAAAACTAAACACAGGGACACAACTACAACGGGGACACCGGGGGAAACAGGGGGATATAAATGACGACCGGGACAAAAAAAATAAAAAGAAAAAAAAACTAAAAACTAATAAAAAAACTAAAAAATCTAAAAATCTAAATAAGCTAAAAAAGAAAAAAAAAAGGAAAAAAATAAAGGAGAAAAACAAAACTAAAAAACGAATGTATATACAGACCGGGACACCGGGATACAAATGACGACCGGGACACAGGGAATATAAATGACGACCGGGACACAGGGACACAACTACAACGGGGACACCGGGGGAAACAGGGGGATGTAAATGACGACCGGGACACCGGGACAGGGAATGGTCGATTAGCAATCACCATCAACAAAGCTCAAGGGCAATCATTAGAATCATGAGGTATAGATCTGAATTTCTGTGTCGACTGACGTCATGAAATTAGTTGTCGTCATTTTTGCTATGACGGTGACGTCATTAATGGTATTTAAGACATTTGTTCACGGAAAAATGTTTAATTGTAAAATGACTGAAGAACCTACAATGGCAACAGCCGAGGAAGCTGCTCAAAGAGTTTATGCCAAAAAACTTGCTGCTAATAGAGAAAGTAAGAAAAGAAAGCGTTCCGAGGAATCACAAGAACAGCAAGAAAACAGGCTTGCGGCTAAAGAACGCAAAACTGCGCAGTTGGATGAAAATCCACCTGGACAGCGAGAGTCAAAACATATCAAAACTGAAAATGATAGCTATGATGATTGGGTTTGGGATTTTGACTTGGATAAGGTCATCAATGCCTACCAGATTTAAGTTAAAAAAACAAAGGTTCGTCGATATGTACTTCATAGTGACGCTGAAAAATAAAGAAGAAAAAGAAAACTGAAAAAAGAAAAAAGGTAAAAAACTAGAAAAAAACTAAAAAGAAAAAACACTCAAAGAGAAATTACAGACCGGGACACAAATGACGACCGAGACAGAGGGAATATAAGTGACGACCGGGAACCTCAAAGAGAAATTAAAGACTGGGAAACCCGGACACAAATCACGACCGGGACACAGGGAATATAAATGACGACCGGGACACAGGGACACAACTACAACGGGGACGCCGGAGGCACAGGCGGGATATATAAATGACGACCGGGACACAGGGATTGTTCGAATAGAAATTACAGACCGGGACACCGGGACACAAATGACGACCGGGACACCGGGACACAGGGAATATAAATGACGACCGGGACACTCAAAGAGAAATTACAAACTGGGACACTGGGACACCGGGACACAAATGACGACCGGGACACAGGGAATATAAATGACGACCGGGACACAGGGAAACATCATTAGAATAATGAGGTATAGATCTGAATACGGATTGTTTTTCCCATGGACAATTATATGTTGCATGTTCAAGAGTCAGTAAACCTGACAATCTATTTATATGCAAAGACAATGGGACAGCGAAGAATGTTGTATATTCGCATGTTTTACGTAGTTAAAAACATATATTTATATCTATCTCTATTCACAGGTGGGACACAGGGACACAACTACAATGGCGCGTAACTAATATAGCGCGTAACGACTTACGCGCGCGGGGGGGCTTGGGGGGGCGCGAAGCGCCCCACCAACTAGGTGTTGGGGTGGCGCGAAGCGCCACCCCAACAGCTAGTATATATATTTAAAAATAAGTTGTCTGTCTGTGGATGGATCAGGTGACGTCACCTGAAAAAACTGGATCAGGTGACGTCAAAACTGAAAAAACTAAAAAAAGGCAAAAACTACAAAAAAAAAACTAAAAAAACTAAAAAAAGGTAAAAAACTAAAAAAACTAAAAACTAAAAAAAACTAAAAAAAAAGGAAAAAACTGAAAAATAAGCTAAAATAAAGGTAAAAACCAATAAAAAACTAAAAAAAAAACTGAAAAAACTAAAAAAAGGCAAAAACTACAAAAAAACTAAAAACTAATAAAAAAAGTAAAAAAGCTAAAAAACTAAAAAAACTAAAAAAACTAAAAAAAGGTAAAAAACTAAAAAAAAATAAAAAATAATAAAAAACTAAAAAAAAGGAAAAAACTGAAAAATAAGCTAAAATAAAGGTAAAAACCAATAAAAAACTAAAAAGAAAAAAAGGAAAAAACTAAAAAAAATTTTCATCTAAAAAACTAAAAAAAACTAAAAAAGGTAAAAACTAAAAGAACTAAAAAAGAAAAAAATAAATGACGAAACTCAAAGAGAAAGCGACCAGGACAAAAGGAATGTTCGATTAGCAATCAACAAAGCACCGGGACACAGGGAGTATAAATGACGACCAGAAAAACTATCTATATATATAAAAATAAGTTGTCTGTGGATCTGTGGATCGTGGATCAGGTGACGTCACCTGAAAAAACTGGATCAGGTGACGTCAAAACTGAAAAAACTAAAAAAAGGCAAAAACTACAAAAAAAACTAAAAACTAATAAAAAAAATAAAAAAGCTAAAAAACTAAAAAAACTAAAAAAAGGCAAAAACTACAAAAAAAAACTAAAAACTAATAAAAAAGCTAAAAAACTAAAAAAACTAAAAAAAAGGCAAAAACTACAAAAAAAAATAAAAACTAATAAAAAAAATAAAAAAGCTAAAAAACTAAAAAACTAAAAAAACTAAAAAAAGGTAAAAAACTAAAAAAACTAAAAACTAAAAAAAACTAAAAAAAAAGGAAAAAACTGAAAAATAAGCTAAAATAAAGGTAAAAACCAATAAAAAACTAAAAAAAAAAATGAAAAATGACGACCGGGACACAGGGAATATAAATGACGACTGGGACACAGGGACACAACTACAACGGGGACACCGGGGGAAACAGGGGGATGTAAATGACGACCGGACACAGGGACACAACTACAACGGGGACACCGGGGGAAACAGGGGGATGTAAATGACGACCGGGACACCGGGACAGGGAATGGTCGATTAGCAATCACCATCAACAAAGCTCAAGGGCAATCATTAGAATCATGAGGTATAGATCTGAATACAGATTGTTTTCCCATGGACCATTATATGTTGCATGTTCAAGAGTCGGTAAACCTGACAATCTATTTATATGCAAAGACAATGGGACAGCAAAGAATGTTGTATATTCGCAAGTTTTACGTAGTTAAAACCATATATATATATATATATATATATATATATATATATATATATATATATATATATATATATATATATATATATATATATATATCTATCTATATTCACAGGTGGGACATAGGGACACAACTACAATGGCGCGTAACTATTATGGCGCGTAACGACTTACGCGCGCGGAGGGGGTTGGGGGGGGCGCGAAGCGCCACCCCAACAGCTAGTATAGATATATATATGACGTCTGAATTATTTCATAACATACCAATTCAAAAACGAATGTATTCAAGCAAGTAGCTCAGTTATATAACTACCTGTGTTGGCGCAGTGGGTTTGACCTTAGCGTGGTAATACGGGACCCAGAGATCGAACCATGCTGCAGGAATGCACTACAGGGCCGACGCAGGGACCTTAGTAGTCAAGAAGCGTCGTTAATCCGATACAAATACAAATACAGTAGCTCAGTTGGTAAAGCGTTATGTTCCAGGTTCTAGGTCCGAGAGGTTCCAGGTTCGAACCTTGGCGTTAGCATTAATACAAAAGAAGAAAAAAAATTCAAAAAGATAAAAACTAAAAAGAAAATACTAAAAAAACTAAAAAGCTAAAAAACTAAAAAAGGGTAAAAAACTAAAAAAGTAAAAAAAACTAAAAAAAAGGTAAAAACTACAAAAAAAACTAAAAACTAAAAAAACTAAAAACTGAAAAACAAAAAAAAAATAAAAAAGGAAAAAAACTGACAAATAAAGGAGAAAAAGAAAACTAAAAAAAATAAAAATTAAAAAAAAACTAAAAAAGGTAAATGTATTCAAGCCGAAGTAGCTGAGTTGGTAAAGCGTTATGTTCCAGGTTCTAGGTCCGAGAGGTTCCAGGTTCGAACATTGGCTTTAGCATTAAAACAAAAGAAAAAAAACTAAAAAGGAAAAAAAACTAAAAACAGGTAAAAACTACTAAATAACTAAAAAAGCTAAAAAACTAAAAAAAAAAGGTAAAAAGTAAAAACTATAAAAGAAAAAAAACTAAAAAAAGGGTAAAAACAGCAAAAAAAACTAAAAACGGAAAAAGAAAAAAAAACTAAAAAAAAGGAAAAAAACTGAAAAATAAAGCAGAAAAAGAAAACTAAAAAAAAATAAAAAATAAAAAAAAATAAAAAAGGTAAAAGGTACAAAATTTGACTTTTGTATTACGATCAGGGCTGCTCATAACCCTTGGCAACTTTCCCCCTTTACTAATTGCAACTATTACGCTTTTTGTCTTTTCAAACGCAGTCGAAGTCTTTGCATTACTACTTCTGCTGAATAAAGAAAATTTTGAAATAGTATTATCTGGTATTTCCAATGCTTCTCCATTGGGTTTTTTCCAGTCAAGTATAGAAAATGGCTTTTCGTTCATTGCATCCTTGCGTGCACCTCCCATGTGCTCCCCGAGTTTAATGGCTAGTCTTCATTCAAAAAGCGTAATAGTAAATAGTTGAAATGTCACCATCTTCCGGTAGTTCTGGAATGTTTTCTTTCTAATCAATTTTAATATCAGATGATTGAATCCTGGTTGGTGGTTTCATGTGTTTCCACTTGTTAATTTCAGGTTTTAATCCCGAAAAAGTAATCTTCGAAGCGTGATGGGTTTCTATGTCAAAACCAAAATCATGAACATTACAAAATTGGACATTTGTATTACGATCAGGGCTGCTCATATACCTTGGCAATTTTCCCCCTTTACTAATTGCAACTATTACGCTTTTTGTCTCATCAAGCGTAGTCGAAGTCTTTGCATTACTACTTCTACTGAATAAAGAAAATTTTAAAAATTTTGGCTTAGTATAGAAAACTAAAAAAAAATACTAAAGAAAAAACTAAAAAAAAAAAAAATATATAAAAAATAAAAAAAGGAAAAAACCTGTAAAAAAAAGGCAGAAAAAAAAATAATTCAAGAAGCGTCGTTAATTCTTAAAAAATGACAATAAAAAGAAAACTAAAAAAAAGAAAACTAAAAAGAAAAAATTTAGGTCTGTGGGGGTTGGGGGAGGGTCGGGGTAGGGGTAGGGGGGCTTAGGGGGTGGGTGGATTTCCAAGAAAACTAGCAAGTGAGAAAAATTTTGCCGTTTTCGGTGGATTCTAGCCTAGAGAGTATTATTTTGATTAGTTTCAACAGTAAGATGTTATTTTGAAAACCAATTTACTGGTATTTTAAAAACAGCCTGGAAGTACACGCTTGAAATTACACTAGCCAAAAACCATTTACAGGAAATTTTCAGTTCCTTGGCTTGAAAAGCAAGCATTATTAAACTTCAAAAATTTACAACAGATAATAATGAAAAATTTCAATAGCAAAATCTGCTAAATTTTTAGTATAGCTAAGAGGTTGTTGAAGTGTTTCAAGACTAGTTCCAGGTTGAAGCTATTGTCTTATGAGAGGACCTCAACCATTCCCCGTATCTAAGAGAGATAAGTAGTGTTTCTGTAAGAAAGTAGGTATTAGAATGTTGCGGAGAAAAGTATTTTTCACTTTCCTCTCCCATGCCAAATGAGCCGAATTCAGAGTATAAAGACTTCAGCAGCTACTTCGAAGTCATTTTAATTTCAAACATTTGCCAATTCTGTAAAACTATGTATTCTGAAATTTTTGTCGAGCACTTCTTCTGATACTCCCAGAATATTGAGTTTGGTTTATTTTTAATATTAACCGCATTAATAAAAAAACTCAAAATACAAAAAAATATTTTGTATATTATATTTTAAAACACTTCAGGTTTTAACTAGAAATCTGTATAGCAAACTGGCTAAAAATTCCTTTATATGATTTTCTTTTCAATGTTCTCAATTGCTACACATAACGTTTCCTCAGAAGGTGAGTGAGAAAAATGACCACAGAAACAAGAGATGAGATAAGAGGAAGGGCTCTAAACGACAGAGTTATTCAGTTTTGTTTTCTAAAACTGTTTTCATGGCTGATTTACTGGATTTTTGCATTCACAGTAATACTACTAACGATGACTCTCGTCGAATTAGGTGTGAATATCAACAGTTCAGTTGTATGGTTATTATTTCAATATTTTATGCTTGGTTTTATTGTATTTATGTTCCTCCCTGAGTGGGTAAAATTATACGCTACTTTTTTCATCATTGATAGTAAGGACATAAGACTTTGTACATTGTTTCTATTTTGGATACTGCTTGTCGGGAAACCAGCAAAGCATATATCCATTACATTAGAAAATATGTCTAAATCAGCAGAGTGCATTTTAGATACAACAAATGAAAAGATGGATAATTTGGTTAGAAATTTGATGAAGGATGAAGACGTAAAAAAAATAACTGACATGCTGAAAGAAGTTAACGCTATTAACGGTGCACTTAAGATTATTATCAGTCTTTTCAAATTTTTAAATTTCCTGGCATTTATTGGTGTATGCCCAATAATATGGGAATTTATTAAGAGAATTTTAGGACCCATGCAAAACATATACAGCTACTTATACTCAAAAGCAGGTAAATTGATTTTTATAACAAAGGATATTGATAAAGAAGACAGAAGGATGCATCCTACTTTGAAAATTCTTCCCTTAAAAAGTAAAAATAAAAGAAAATACATGCTAGCCAGGAGTATCGGTTCACCCCTTCCTTTGTTACGAAATCTTGGGTACTATTTGTGGATTTTGTTGAAATTACTGCTAATAACATTAGCAGTAATTTCTGTAGATGATAACTTCAGCAGGATTTATAATGGAACTAATAACACATTGAAAAATGTTCTTGATATTGACCTAAAAATATTTGGTATGGTTCTACCTGGAACTAGCTTCATAATGAAAGGTTTTGTTAATGTTATTAAAGACAAAATAGATATGTTTCAGGATCAGTTAAGTTTAAGGGATTACAAAATGTGCTTATTGCCAATTCCTGACTCGGTATCAGTCTTTACCCCTGTGGTGATTTTAATTATACTTTATATTTTAAATTGTGTTTTAGCTACTTATCAAGAAAAACTCAAAGAAACACTTCTTCACTGTTGTTTTCCAAAAAGGCAGAGGGAGCATGAGCTAGTCTTGAGGGAAAAAATATTACGAGAAAGCCAGAGGAAGCTAGCACAAAGGCATATGGCCGCAAAAACTACGGGATCTGCTGTGTCCGACAGCAAATATAAATCTTATTTGTTGTCGTATGATATTGTAGATGAAGAAGATCTACCAACACATAATTATTACCAGTAGCTGTTGACTTACTTGCAACTTTAGCTGTTGGTTTAGTTACCCCAGGAGCTCTCGGCTTAGTTGGACCTGTAGCTTTTGGCTTAGTTTTGTGAGAAGTCCCTTTTTATTATTTATTTATTGCCTTATATTATCTATATATATAAAAATATGTTGTCTGTGTGTCGAGTGACGTCATGTCATCAGGACGTCATGAAGTTAGTTGTCGTCATGTTTGTTATGACGATGACGCCATTAAAAGTATTTAAGAAAATTGTCTAAAGACAAATTTTAATTGTAAGAAGATGGTGGACGGAAAAATGTTTAATTGTAAAATGACTGAAGAACCTACAATGACAACAGCCGAGGAAGCTGCTCAAAGAGTCTATGCCAAAAAACTTGCGGCTGATAGAGAAAGTAAGAAAAGAAAGCGTGCCGAGGAATCACAAGAACAGCAAGAAAACAGGCTTGCGGGTAAAGAACGCAAAACCGCGCAGTTAGATGAAAATCCACCTGGACAGCGAGAGTCAAAACATATCAAAACTGAAAATGATAGCGATGATGATTGGGTTTGGGATTTTGACTTGGATAAGGTCATCAATGCCTACCAGATTTTTTAGCGATATTGTTCTTTTTATTTTTTTTGTAGTTTTTACCTTTTTTTAGTTTTTTTTAGGTTTTTTCTTTTTTAATATTTCGTTTTTTACCTTTTTTTAGTTTTTTAGCTTTTTTATTTTTTTATTATTTTCTTTTTAGTTTTTTTTGTAGTTTTTACCTTTTATAGTTTTTTTTCTTCTTTTGTATTTTACCTTTTTTAGTTTTTTTCTTCTTTTGTATTAATGCTAAAGCCAAGGTTCGAACCTGGAACCTCTCGGACCTGGAACATAACACTTTACCAACTCAGCTACTTCGGCTTGAATACATTCGTTTTTGAATTGGTATATGAGGTGTTCCGGTCGTCATTTATATTCCCTGTGTCCCCGTCGTCATTTATATATCCCCCTGTGCCCCCGGCATCCCTCTTGTAGTTGTGTTCCTGTGACCCGATCGTCATTTATATTCTCAGTATCCCGGTCGTCATTTGTGTCCCAGTGTCCCAGTCTGTAATTTCTCTTTGAGCGTACCAGTCGTCATTTATATTCCCTGTGTCCCGGTCGGCATTTGTGTCCCATTGTCCCGGTCTGTAATTTATCTTTGAGTGTCCCAGTCTGTAATTTCTCTTTGAGTGTCCCGGTCGTCATTTATATTCCCTGTTTCCCGGTTTTTAGTTTTCTTTTTCTCCTTTATTTTTCAGTTTTTTTCCTTTTTTAGTTCTTTTTCTTTTTCAGTTTTTAGTTTTTTTTAGTTTCATTCATTAGTCTTTGTTTTGTTTTTTTGTTTTTTTTGTAGTTTTTACCTTTTCTAGTTTTTTTCTTTTTAGTATTTAGTTTTTTACCTTTTTTTAGTTTTTTAGTTTTTTTTAGTATTTTCTTTATAGTTTTTTGTAGTTTTTACCTTTTTTAGTTTCTTTTCTTCTTTTATATAATGCTAAAGCCAAGGTTCGAACCTGGAACCTCTCGGACCTGGAACATAACGCTTTACCAACTCAGCTACTTCGGCTTGAATATATTCGTTTTTGAATTGGTATATGATGTGTCCCGGTCGTCATTTGTGTCCCGGTCAGTAATTTCGTCAGTCGACAAACATGACGTCAGACGACAAACAACTTCACGACGACATACAGCTCAATCCTTATAATGACGTCAGTCGACAAACATGACGTCAGTCGACACACAAACATGACGTCAGTAGACAAACAACTTATTTATATATATATATATATATATATATATATATATATATATATATATATATATATATATATATATATATATATATATATATATATATATATATATACATATATATATATATATATATATATATATATATATATATATATATACTAGCTGTTGGGGTGGCGCTTCGCGTCAACCCCCCCCCCGCGCGCGTAAGTCGTTACGCGCCATTGTAGTTGTGTCCCTGTGAATATAGATATATATATATATATATATATATATATATATATATATATAT
Organism: Artemia franciscana; assembly: GCF_032884065.1. Lineage (NCBI taxonomy): Eukaryota > Metazoa > Arthropoda > Branchiopoda > Anostraca > Artemiidae > Artemia > Artemia franciscana. The sequence continues at coordinate 16,041 of NW_027064822.1, forward strand.
TTAACTACATAAAACTTGCAAATATACAACATTCTTGGCTGTCCCATTGTCTGTGCATATAAATAGATTTTCAGGTTTACCGACTCTTGAACATGCAACATATAATTGTCCATGAGAAAAACAATCTGCATTCAGATCTATACCTCATTATTCTAATGATTGCCCTTGAGCTTTGTTGATGGTGATTACTAATCGAACATTCCCTGTGTCCCCGTCGTCATTTATATATCCCCCTGTGCCCCCGGAGTCCCCGTTGTAGTTGTTTCCCTGTGTCCCGGTCGTCATTTGTGTCCCAGTCTGTAATTTCTCTTTGAGTGTCACGGTCGTCCTTTATATTCCCTGTGTCCCGGTCGTCATTTTTGTCCCGGTATATATATATATATATATACTAGCTGTTGGGGTGGCGCGAAGCGCCACCCCAACACCTAGTTGGTGGGGGCGCTTCGCGCCCCCCCCAAGCCCCCCCGCGCGCGTAAGTCGTTACGCGCCATATTAGTTACGCGCCATTGTAGTTGTGTCCCTGTGTCCCACCTGTGAATATAGATAGATTTATATATGTGTTTCAAACTACGTAAAAATTGCGAATATACAACATTCTTGGCTTTCCCATTGTCTGTCCATATACAAAGCCGTATGTACTAATAATGACGTCATATGCAAACGTTCTTTTTACAAACAAACAAACATGCATACACACAACTCGTTTTTATATAGATAGATAGATAGATAGATACAATACAAATTAACTACGTAAAACTTGTGAATATACAACAGTCTGTTCCGAAATACAACTAACTTCGTAAAACTTGAGAATATACAACATTCTTCGCTGTCCAATTCTCGCTGCATATAAATAGATTGTCAGGTTTACCGACCCTCGAACATGCAACGTACAATTGTCCATGGGAAAAACAATCAGTATTAAGATCAATACCACATTTTTCTAATGATTGACCTTGAGCTTTGTTAATGGTGATTGCAAATGCTAATCGAATTGGGAATTGCAATCTTTTAAATTGAAAAGGCAGATCTGTTGGAATCATGGGAATGCGAGGAATAAGAACAGCCTCACCCTCAAAAGGCCCTGTCAGGATTGTGGCCTCTATTAGGTTTTCCATTGTTTTTTTTACGGCAAGTCGAGTGCCATTGCAAAGCTTTGGTGGGTTTATGTTACGTAACAATATTATTGGTACGCCTATTTTTAGTTGTAGCACGTGTGGTGGAAACCCTGAAAGATCTATGGAATTTAAAAATTCAGATGGATAATTAACCGCTTCATTTGGTTCCAAAACTGTGTCGACTGACTTGTAAAGGACTGCCTGGTCTTGAATCTTGGTCAAAACAATATTGTTGATTTCGTGGACGTCTATATTCTTGGGTGCGAGAATCGCTCTTTCACTTAGCCATTTATTATTTTTATAATTTTTTAGAATATTCGGAAATATATTTTCAATCAATTCATTTTTGGACGTCACTAAATTACAGAAATCAGCAGGTAGTTGTATACGTCCTGAAATTGAGTCTACTGGGAGCTTTCCGTTTCCCATTGCTAGCAATTGATCTGAAAATGTTTGACCAGAGTCATCGTTTTGCAATCGGACACGCATATTTGTAGTTAATTTTAATGTTTTTACGTGTGCCCATAAATTAGAATTTTTCAGGCAAGCATTCATTTCGTCTGCAGGAGTTGATCTAGGTATTATAGGTAATGTTTGCCTGAAATCTCCTGCAAGCAATATTAATGTGCTGCCAAAGGGTTTCGAATTCCCTCTTAAATCTTTCAAGCATTGATCCAGAGCCTCGAGCGATTTTTTGTGTGCCATTGTGCACTCATCCCAAATAATAAGTTTGCATTGCTGCAATACTTTACCCATCCCAGATGATTTGGAAATATTGCACGTGGGAGTTTCTGTAGAATGCAAGTTCAGAGGCAATTTCAAAGCGGAATGAGCAGTTCTTCCACCAGGCAGCAATGTTGCGGCTATTCCGGACGACGCAATTGCCAACGCTATATCATTTTTAGATCGAATTGATGCCAGAATCAGTTTTATCACAAACGTTTTACCAGTACCTCCTGGCGCATCCAAAAAGAAAATTTCTCCAACGTTGTTATCGACACAATGCATTATCGTATCATAAATGTCTTTTTGTTCCGACGTTAACTTGGAAATGTTATTTTGTACATACGACAATAGATCACTCGTACTGTAACTTTGTTCACGATCCAATTCTACACATGTCGAAACAGCAGCGATACGGTTAGGTGAAGGCATTCCCAAACCCTGAAGAGGTTTGTTTGCCATACTTATGCAAATATCTTCTATAACAACTAAAGTGTAGTTATAAATTTCTGGTGTAAAATCAAAAGTCATGTCTGACGTCTCTAACTGTTTTCGATGAAGTATATCTTCGGACATTTTTGACTTATATTTTTCCCATAACTCTGTAGGAGCTGATGGAGAGCAAGTTGTTAAAATGATGCCAAACAATGCACGAATTTGACTTGGGGTTGACGTTTCGCACGCGTCATTGATGCAGTTATCCCAGTGTTGGTCATTCTCCAATAAATTCAGAGCTTGGCATGCACTACGGTAAGTGTCATGTATAGTACCATTTACAGTCCTCAAATACTCAAAGGATGTCGGACCGGGTACATTCACCAAAAGCAGGCGTAGAAAGAAGCATTCATGTTGATTGGGGTGAACGGTGTAGAGTCTTCCTATCGTGGTATCTTTGAAGATGGTAGGTTGGCCGTCGACTGACTTACCCTGTTTTCGACGTTCAAATACTTTATTTTTAGTATTCCACGTGTAATACGAAGGCACTTCAGTATACAGCAGTTTTTTCGCAAAAGAATCATTTTTGCAAAGCGAAAAAAAAGCTGTTAATGTTGTATCCGGTGGATTCAGGACTCTTTGTTGCACGTTGGTTTCCGTGAAATAAACACGTTGACCATTCTGTAAATGTACCGCTAAGTGAACAACAGCTGGACTACGTTCATGTATCGGAAATGAAAGAATTCGCCAAACAGCTTCATTACTGCTTATGTATCTTCCAGCCTGATATTCTACGATTTCATCGAAATCTTTGATTTCGGACTGCAAGCCAAAAACTGCCATGTCACTGCCTTTGTTGACGTATTTACATATATATATTTTATTGCCTTTACGGAGTTACAGTATTCAACGTTTATATGTGCATTAAATGTTTTGGATAATAAAGGGGAATATGGAACAACCCACTGGTTATCTACTTCGATGGTGGTACCGTTACGCTTCTTTATTATTGCTGTTTTACCGCCATCTTCAGTAGATCTTCTTCTATATTGTGGGTAACCATCATTGCCAGTAATTGTTGTGGGTACTAAAAGTCGAGGATATTGCTTTGTGCACCTTCCTTTGGCCATGCATGGTGAATTTTCGTTCAGTGCACCGCAAGGTCCATGTATCATATTTTTTACAATAATATCATGTAACCCCTTATCGACATTTTTATCAGGTATTTCAGCGGAAATCACATCATCAATTTCGTTTGAAGTAATTTTTTTATGTAGCCAGATTAGTATATGTGCGTGTGGCAAACCTCGTTTTTGCCATTCCACTGAGTACATCCAGCATCGCACTGACCCAAACACTTCATGTTTTACAAGGTAGTTTATCAGTGATTTCAACTTTTGCCGGAAGACACGTGCCGTAATGTCATGCCTATGAACCGCCGATTGTCCTTGAAGTAAAAGCTGCAGTATCTCGTCCCAAGATTGATTACATGTAAATGTAATAAATAAATCTGGACGACCATAGAGACGAACATACGCAATAGCATCTTGAGCATATTCATGCATATGACGTGGACTGCCAGCATATGACGAAGGTAAAATTGTTAATCTTCCAACGTTTGTGGTATTACCGTCATTTATAACTGCATCTCGCAAATGAATGTATTGTTCAGAGCGGAGCTTGGTCTGATTCAGGCGGATATATAGCAAACGTTCTGATTCAATTTTTGCATACATATCCACGACAAATTGGTGAAACAATTCACGGCATTTTAAAATATAATTTTCTTCATCCTGCCGAATCATTAGTCTATAGGAATAATAATGCATTGCACTGCATTTCTTATTCATTTCTTTGTTAGTGGCTGGATTCATCAATTTAATATTAAAGTGATAGCCGTCGGCTCCATCCCAAAAAATGATAGGATATTGTAGGGCATCGTAGCATCGATGAGTTTCAGCAATTCTTAACAACTGGGCGTTTCGCTTATGTAGAATAATATCTCGAGGTAAAAACTGATCACCGACCATAACGATTGCCACTTCGTCGATAGTCGGAGCATTGTATCTACGCACATGTTGGCCAGGAGGCGTTTTGTCAGCGGAAATAACAATTTTATGAGTATCAGTAGGCATCAAATCGATGGCTGTTTTGAACAGACGCACTAAATTATTATTTTCGTGGAAAAGATGTTGCAATTGGGAAACGATTGTCCTTTCAACGTTGGGAGAAATTTCGCAACGTGCATTCAATTCAGAATTTCTATCACTGATGAAGTACAATTGTAAAAATTTATGATTCTCGCCTAATAATGGTAGAAGGGACCCTGCTTTATGATAAATTTGCCCTTTTACTTTAAAAGTAGACATAAATTGATCTGGATTTTCGATTTGGGCTCCAAACGACGTCATTTGGAAACATGAGTTGTATTGTCTGATTTTTGACAAAAAACGCTTAGATTCTGACGTAGTTCCAGTAAGGAAAGTTCCTCGGCATGCTTTCTTTTTTCACATTCTCTTTTAGCAGCAAGTCTGCTTCTGCGTTGCTCTGGTAGTTCCTCGGCATGCTTTCTTTTTTCACTTTCTCTTTTAGCAGCAAGTCTGCTTTCGCGTTGCTCTGGTAGTTCCTCGGCATGCTTTCTTTTTTCACATTCTCTTTTAGCAGCAAGTCTGCTTCTGCGTTGCTCTGGTAGTTCCTCGGCATGCTTTCTTTTTTCACATTCTCTTTTAGCAGCAAGTCTGCTTCTGCGTTGCTCTGGTAGTTCCTCGGCATGCTTTCTTTTTTCACTTTCTCTTTTAGCAGCAAGTCTGCTTTCGCGTTGCTCTGGTAGTTCCTCGGCACGCTTTCTTTTCTGACTTTCTCTATCACCAGCAAGTTTTCTGGCATAGACTCTTTGAGCATCTTCATCAGTCATTATAAACTTAAGCATTAATAGAATTCTACACGAACATCCGTCTTATATAACTTGAATGACGTCACGCCTTCAAAGCAAAAATGATGCCTTCAAAGCAAAAATGATGGCAGCTAATTTCATGACGTCAGCCGAAACATGACGGCGAACATATGTCTTATATAACTTGAATGACGTCACCTTCAAAGCAAAAATGACGGCAACTAATTTCATGACGTCAGCCGAAACATGACGTCACCTGACACATCCATCCACACATCCATCCACACATCCACAGACAGACAACTTATTTTTATATATATAGATATATATATATATATATATATATATATATATATATATATATATATATATATATATATATATATATGTGTGTGTGTGTGTGTGTGTGACGTCTGAATTATTTCATCACATACTAATTCAAAAACGAATGTATTCAAGCAAGTAGCTCAGTTATATAACTACCTGTGTTGGCGCAGTGGGTTTAACCTTAGCGTGGTAATACGGGACCCAGAGATCGAACCGTGTTGCAGGAATGCACTACAGGGCCGACGCAGGGACCTTAGTAGTCAAGAAGCGTCGTTAATCCGATACAAATACAAATACAGTAGCTCAGTTGGTAAAGCGTTATGTTCCAGGTTCTAGGTCCGAGAGGTTCCAGGTTCGAACCTTGGCTTTAGCATTAATACAAAAGAAGAAAAAAATTAAAAAAGATAAAAACTAAAAAGAAAATACTAAAAAAAACTAAAAAACAAAAACACGAAAAAAGTGGTAAAAAACAAAAAAAAGTAAAAAAAAACTAAAAAAAAAGGTAAAAACTACAAAAAAAAACTAAAAGAAAAAAATAAATAAAAACTAATAAAAAAAACTAAAAACTGAAAAAGAAAAAAAAACTAAAAAAAACTAAAAAAACTGACAAATAAAGGAGAAAAAGAAAACTAAAAAAAATAAAAATAAAAATAAAAAAAAATAACTAAGAAAGGTAAATGTATTCAAGCCGAAGTAGCTGAGTTGGTAAAGCGTTATGTTCCAGGTTCTAGGTCCGGGAGTTTCCAGGTTCGAACCTTGGCTTTAGCATTAAAACAAAAGAAGAAGAAAAAACTAAAAAAGAAAAAAAAACTAAAAAACAGGTAAAAACTACTAAATAACTAAATAAGCTAAAAAACTAAAAAAAAAAACTAAAAAAAGGTAAAAACTAAAAACTAAAAAAGAAAAAAACTAAAAAAAGGGTAGAAACAGCAAAAAAACTAAAAAGAAAAAAAAACTAAAAACTAATAAAAAAACTAAAAACTGAAATAGAAAAAAAACTAAAAAATGGAAAAAAACTGAAAAATAAAGCGGAAAAAGAAAACTAAAAAAATTTAAATAAAAAAACTAAAAAAGGTAAAAACTACAAAAAAAAATAAAAAGGAAAAGAAAAAAAAAGAAAAAATAGGTAAAAACCAAAAAAAAAAACTAAAAAGAAAAAAAGGAAAAAAATAATTATTTCATCATATACCAATTCAAAAACGAATGTATATACAGACCGGGACACAGGGAATATAAATGACGACCGGGACACTCAAAGAGAAATTACAGACTGGGACACCGGGACACAAATGACGACTGGGACGTGTGTGTCGACTGACGTTATGTTTGTCGACTATAAATGACGACTGGGACACAGGGACACAACTACAACGGGGACGCCAGAGGCACAGGGGGATATATAAATAACGATGGGGACACAGGGAATGTTTGATTAGCAATCACCATCAACAAAGTTCAAGGGCAATCATTAGAATAATGAGGTATAGATCTGAATACGGATTGTTTTTCCCATGGACAATTATATGTTGCATGTTCAAGAGTCGGTAAACCTGACAATCTATTTATATGTACAGACAATATATATATATATATATATATATATATATATATATATATATATATATATATATATATATAACTAAGCTTTTCAAGCAAACGGAGAAATGACTGAACAAAATAAAAAAGCCGAACAAATGAAAGATCACGTTTTTAAAACGTATGTAATAAAAACGTCTTCTAATATATGTTTTGTCTTTTCCTTGTTTCTTTTCCAATGAAAATGTTCCTTGTTTTGATTCCTTGATCACTTGTGTTTTTTTCTTCCGTTTTTGTCGAGTCATGTATAGCTAGTGAGGTCTTTGAACCTATTAAGAATAGTAGCCTACTCAGAAACTTTTAAAATACTATATTTTGATTTAATGACCCTGTTCCATTAGATGTTCACGTTTATAGACAGGAAGACAAAATCTAATTCTTATATCTTATAGCTCTTTGTGTTAGAACACAAGGGACAATGACAATCTATATATAGAAGCCTGCCGCGTGTCATGCTTGGGCACTGTCTGCGGTTAGAACACAAGGAACAATGAGAATCCATATATAGAAACCTGCCACGTGTCATGCTGGGGCCCAGCGGCGAAGCCGCCCCACTGGGACACTCAAAGAGAAATTACAGCAATTACAGCACTCTAAGCATTTTCCAAGATATTAGATTCCGCCCTTCAAACTTCTGCTTCACCGGATCCGGTCAGGACATAAAATAAGAGCTCCAAGACATGATATCCTTCCAAACATCAAATTTCATTAAGATCCAATCACTCCTTCGTAAGTTAAAAATACCTCATTTTTCTAATTTTTCAGAATCAACCCCCCCCCCCCCCCAAATGTCATAGGATCTGGTCGGGATTTAAAATGAAAGTTCTGAGACACGATATCCTTCCAAACATCAAATTTCATTAAGATCCCATCACCCGTTCGTAAGTTAAAAATGCTTCATTTTTCCAAATTAACCGGCCCCCACTCCCCCCCCCCAGATGGTCAAATG